>NW_027118038.1:0-273 GCF_038497935.1 Neoaidaea tothii
GCCCCCCGGGCCCCCCCCGCCCCGCGGGCCCGCCCCCCCCCCGGGCGGCCCCGCCGGAGGCTCGATGCGTGGCCGGTTGGCGAGCCTCCGGCGGCGACTCCGTCGAGGGTAGCTGCCTTCGGCAGGAGCCGCACGGCGTGCGGCATATAGCCGCACGGACCCCAGGCCGTTGCCGCCAGCCCAGTCTCGACCTGCCCGCAGGGCAGCTACCCTCGACGGAGTCGCCGCCGGAGGCTCGCCCACCGGCCGTGTAGCAAGCCTCCGGCGGCGACT
>NW_027118038.1:283-48041 GCF_038497935.1 Neoaidaea tothii
GGGGCAACCCCCCCCCCCCCCCCCGGGGGGGGGGCCCCCCCCCGGCCCCCCCCGGCCCGGCGGGCCCCCCCCCCCCCCGGCCCCCCCCGCCGGAGGCTCGCCCACCGGCCGTGTAACGAGCCTCCGGCGGCGACTCCGTCGAGGGTGGCTGCCTCCGGCAGCGAGCCGCATGGCGTGCGGCATATAGCCGCGCGGACCCAGGTCGCTGCCGCAAGTGAGCCGCACGGCGTGCGGCGCGTAGCTACGTCGGCGCGTCGGGCCGCCGCACGCCGGCGCCCGGAGGCCCGCACCGCCGAGAAGCCGGAGCGCCCCCTCGGATGCAGGCCCCGGCCAACCGCAGCGAACACAAGAGGGGATCGGCTAGCGTGGCCAGCGGTGGCTGCTGACAGGCGGAAGGCAGCGCATGTGACATCATTGTTGTCTCGGGGATCTCCCAACGGGCGTCTTTGTCGACGACGCCGAACGATAAAACCGCGCGAGATCCCATCCCCTATCGCAAGCGATGCACAGACACAGCGGAATGCACGCGCCGCGGATGGCCGGCGTGCTGATGGCCGTGATGGCCGGAGCCGTCGCGCAGACCATCGAGGAACTCGGGCCGCAGCCGCCGAGCGGATCAGGGCCGAGCGAGGACCAGGAGTCGGCGATGCACTTCATGCTCTGGCTGGTGCCGCGGATCGTGTTCCGGATCGTGCGGTTCGTGACGCGGCTGGTGGCGTCGCGGGTGCTGCTGCTGCTGGGCTCGACCGTGAGCGTGACGGTCTCGTTTTCGACATTGTGAGTGGCTGGCTGCCCGCGCTGCCGGTGCCAGGACGGCCCGGCCGGCGCAGGCGTGCCGAGGGCGGCGCCTGGCCGTCGCGGCCGGGCCGGCCGCGCCCCTGGACTCGCTGACCGCAGGCTCGTCATCTTCGCCGTCTTCGCCGGCGTCGGCTACCTCGTCGTCCGGTACCGGTACCTCAACGTCTACTCGCGGCTCCACGAAGAGCCCCACAGGGACGAGCCCAAGCTCGACCTGTTCCCAGTGCCGCCCGAGAGCACCAAGCCCGGGCTGTCAAACTATCTGGACGAGGTACGTCCGGCCGCGGCGGTCTGACCCAGTTCTTCTCGGCCATCAAGGTCTTTGGCTACCTCGACCGGCCGGCGTTCCACGAGCTCACGCGGCTGATGCAGACACGCAAGCTGATTGCCGGCAAGTAGCGGGCCGGGCGCGCTGACGGCAGGTGACACGATGGCGCTCGAGGAGGAAAACGGGTTCTGCATCGTGGTCGACGGGGCCATGCAGATCTACACGTCGTCCGAGCCCGACGTCGAGCCCGACGTGTCGCAGAACGGCTCGGGCTACAGCCTGCTGACGGAGGTGCGCAACGGAGGTGAGTGCGTGCGCGGGTGCGCTGACCGCAGCGCCCATGTCGTCGCTGTTCACGATCCTGTCGCTGTTCACGGAGGACGTCAAGGTCTCGGGCGGCAGCGCGTCGCCCGGCGGCGCCAGCTCGCCGGACCTCTCGGCCGGGCTGCCGCCGACGCCGCGGATCCAGCTGCTGTCGTTCTCGCCCGAGCTGGACGAGCCCGCGAGCCCGCGGCCGGCGATCATCGCGTACGCCAAGGAGGACTCGACGATCGCCATCATCCCGGCCGAGGCGTTCCGGCGGCTCACGCGCAAGTACCCCAAGGCCACGGCGCACATCGTGCAGGTGATCCTGACGCGGTTCCAGCGCGTGACGTTCCAGACGGGGCACAACTACCTGGGCCTGACGGCCGAGATCGTCAAGGCCGAGGTCGCGTTCAACAAGACCGCGACCGAGCAGCCGCTGCAGCTGCCGCCGGGCGTGCTGGAGCGCGTCAAGGTGCTGTGCCGGGCGCGGTCGGACCGCGAGCCGGCGCCGCAGCCCAGCGCGGGCGAGCTGTTTTCGCGGCCGCAGTCGCCGCACAGCCCGCGGCCGGACCTGGCCGAGTCCGCGGACGGCCGGCGGGTGTGCGCGGGCGTGGCCGAGATCCTCTTCGACATCATCGGCGCGGCCGGCCAGGCGCTGACGCGGTCGCCGACGAACGACTCGAGCCGGCCGAGCCCGCGGCTGGGCCCGCTGGGCAACATGGCGCTCGAGTCCGCGCTGGACGACGAGTCCGTGACGTCGTCGTCGGCCAACGCGCCGCCGGTCGCGCTGACGGCGGCGGACCTCGAGGCGGACCTCGAGCTCGAGTTCTACCCCAAGGGCGAGCTGATTGTGCGGTCGGGCGAGCGCAACAAGGGCCTGTTCTACGTGCTGGACGGCTTTGTGGACATCTGCACGGCCGAGCACGACCGCCACGGCGGCGACGTCGTGTACACGGTCAAGCCCGGCGGCGTCGGCGGCTACATCGGCTCGCTCTCGGTGGCCGCGTCGTTCGTGGACGTGCGGGCGCGGACCGACGTCTACCTGGCGTTTCTGCCGCGCGCGGCCTTCGACCGCATCGCCGACCGGCACCCCGCCGTGCTGCTGACGATGGCCAAGCGGCTGACGACGGTGCTGTCGAACCTGCTCATGTACCTGGACTTTGGGCTCGAGTGGGTCCAGGTCGACGCGGGCCAGATCCTGTACCGCGAGGGCGACGAGGCCGACGCGATCTACATCGTGCTCAACGGACGCATGCGCGCGGTCGCCGACACGGCCGGCGAGGCCCGCGTGCTGCGCGAGTACGCCCAGGGCGACTCGCTGGGCGAGCTGGAGGTGCTGACCGTCAGCCGGCGGGCCGAGACGGTGCACGCCGTGCGCGACACGGAGCTGGTGCGGTTTCCGCGGCTGCTGTTCGAGCGCCTGGCCAGCCGGTACCCGCACATCACGATCCAGATCTCGCGCACGATCGCGTCGCGCGTGTCGGCGCTCGTCGGCAAGAGCGCGCTGGCGGCGCCGCTGCGCGCGAGCGCCACGGCGACGGCGGCGGCGGCCGAGGCCGCGTCGACCATGGCCACGGCCCGCACGGTCGCGGTCCTGCCGGTCACGGCCGGGCTGCCGGTCAAGGACTTTGGCCTGCGGCTCGAGCGCGCGGTCCACGCGGTCAACCGGTCGGCCGTGCTGCTCAACCAGGCCGAGATCCTGCGGCACCTCGGCCGGCACGCGTTCAACGCGCTCGGCAAGCTCAAGCTGACCGGCCACCTGGCCGACCTCGAGCAGCGCTACCAGATGGTGATCTACGTGGCCGACACGACGGTGTCGTCGCCGTGGACGCAGACGTGCATCTCGCAGGCGGACTGCATCCTGCTGCTGGCCAACGCGCAGGCGGACCCGGCGATCGGCGAGTACGAGCGGCTGCTGCTGAGGCTCAAGACCACGGCCCGCAAGGAGCTCGTGCTGCTGCACCCCGAGAAGTACGTGCACCCCGGGCAGACCAACGCGTGGCTCAAGACGCGGATCTGGATCCAGTCGCACCACCACGTCGAGATGCGCTTCCGGCCGGCGCTGGGCGCCACGCGCGTGCCGACCGCGGTGATGCTGAGCACGCGCATCAAGTCGCTCAAGGACCGCGTGCAGACCACGCTGCAGAGCGAGATCATCAAGTACGCGTCGCTGTACCTGCGCAACGGCGGCGGCGGCCGCGCGGAGCTGGCCGAGGCCGCGGCGGCGGTCGTGGCCGAGGTGCCGGGGCAGGTGCAGCCGAAGAGCGACTTTGCGCGGCTGGCGCGGCTGCTGACGGGGCAGGCGATCGGGCTCGTGCTGGGCGGCGGCGGCGCGCGCGGCATGGCGCACCTGGGCGTGATCCGCGCGATCGAGGAGGCGGGCATTCCGGTCGACATCGTCGGCGGGACGTCCATCGGCGCCTTTGTGGGCGGCCTGTACGCGCGCGACGCGGACCTGGTGCCCATCTACGCGCGCGCCAAGCAGTTCTCGGGCCGGATCGCCAGCCTGTGGCGCATGGCGCTGGACCTGACGTACCCGGCCACGTCGTACACCACCGGCCACGAGTTCAACCGCGGCATCTGGAAGGCGTTCGGCGACTCGCGCATCGAGGACTTCTGGCTGCGGTACTACACCAACACCACCAACATCACGCACTCGCGCATGGAGATCCACGAGGCCGGCTACGCCTGGCGGTTCATCCGCGCGTCCATGTCGCTGGCCGGCCTGCTGCCGCCGCTGACCGACGCCGGCAGCATGCTCCTCGACGGCGGCTACATGGACAACCTGACGGTCGACCACATGAAGGCGCTCGGCGCCAAGTCCATCTTCGCCGTCGACGTCGGCAGCATCGACGACACGACGCCGATGACCTACGGCGACTCGCTGTCGGGCATGTGGATCCTGTTCAACCGGTGGAACCCGTTTTCGCGGCACCCCAACATCCCGAACCTGGCCGAGATCCAGGCGCGGCTGGCGTACGTGTCGTCGGTGGGCGCGCTGGAGCGCGCCAAGCTGATGGACGGCTGCATCTACATGCGGCCGCCGATCGACAGCTTTGGGACGCTCGACTTTGGCAAGTTCCAGGAGATCTACGAGATCGGGTACAAGCACGGCAAGGACACCCTGGACCAGCTGCGGCGCGAGAGCAAGCTGCCGGAGGTGAACGTGGGCAGCGACCGCAAGCGGCCGAGCATTGTTCGGCGAAACTCGATATAGTTCGGGGAGAGGCCTGAAGGGGACTAGCATAGACGTTGAGCCGCACAGCGTGCGGCGGTGTAGGACTGTGAATACATGGGCGTGCATACAGGCGGCGGGATGTGGGGGCGGAGGCGCGGCGATATGGCCGGGGGGCGATGTAGCCGCATGCCGCCGCAGGGGGCATGTAGCCGCAGGTAGCCGCAGAGGCGGTCATGTCGCCGCAGAGGGGCATGTAGCCGCAGGCAACCGCAGAGGTGGCCATATAGCCGCATGTAGCCGCCGAGCGGCACACAACGCAGAGGCATAGCCGCAAGATGACCATGTAGCCGCATGTAGCCGCCGAGCGGCACACAACGCAGAGGCATACAGCCGCAGGATGACCATGTAGCCGCATGTAGCCGCCGAGCGGCACACAACCGCAGGTAACCGCAGAGAGGCATAGCCGCAGGATGACCATGTAGCCGCATGTAGCCGCCGAGCGGCACACAACGCAGAGAGGCATACAGCCGCATTAACGCCCCGCGATATAGCCGCGCGGCGCCCATATAGCCGCATATACCCGCCACTGCTTCACAGACGCATATACCCGCCACTCCTTCGCAGCCGCATACACCCGCCACTCCTTCACAGCCCCAGCCCGCCCACCTAGTAGTCCAGCTCGCCCTCAATCTGTCCCCAGAACGCCTCGATGAACGGCTTCTGGCCGGCGTCGCCCCGCACGGCAAGATACATGCGGCAATCCATCGCCGGGTCCCAGACGCCCTTGCGGCCGCCCACCATGCGGCCGCCGGCCTCCTCCAGGATCACCCAGCCGGCGCACACGTCCCACGCGTAGCAGCCGCCCTCCCAGTACGCGTCCAGCTGGCCCGCGGCCACCGCGCACAGGTTCATCGCCGCACTGCCCAGCGACCGGAAGCCCTGCACAAAGCCCTTGTCGGCCGCGGCCAGCTTGGAAAACGTCTCGCTCTTGACCTTGTAGTTGACGCCGTCGCGCTGGGTGCCCCACTCGATGCCCACCAGCGCGTTCGCCAGCTCCAGCGGCGGCGCGCCCGGCACAGGCTGCCGCAGTGGCAGACGCTGCGTGCCGTTCAGGTACGCGCCCTTGCCCTTGATGCCCGTGTACATCCAGTCCAGGAACGGGTTGTAGATCACGCCAACGACGGGCTTCTTGTTGATCGCAAACCCGAGCGAGATGCACGAGAACGGGAACGAGTGGATGAAGTTGGTCGTGCCGTCGATCGGGTCGACAATGAACGTCGGCTCGTCGCCCAGCTTGGTTTCCCCGGGCACGTAGCTCTCCTCTCCCATGAACGCGTACTCGGGGTACGCGGCGCGCAGCTTGGCGGCCACGAGGGCCTCGACCGCGGCGTCGGTCTCGGTCACAAGGTCGACGGCTGCCGTCAGTCGCGCCCCGGGATCTGCTCACCATTGACCTTGTCGTCGTACGAGACCCGGCCCGTCTTGGCCTGGATCAGCGCGCCGGCCTCCTTGGCGAGCGTGACCAGAAAGTCCTTGATTTGTTCGAGATCGGCAGACATGGTTGTGACGGGAATTGCGGTCGCTGGCGGCGCCGGCGGCCTTTTATGACGGTGATGGGGTAGCGAGCCGCACGTGTTGGGACACTCGGCCGAGTGTGCGCTAGCGCAGCGCGGCCCGCATTAGCCGGCGATGAGCCTGCGTCCCCAGCCATAGGCCGGGCGCGGACGGGTGGCCGTGCATGGCTGGGGCGCGGTGGTACGGCGGCCCGCATGGCCGTGCATCGACCCGCGTCCGCCCGCAGCCGACCCGCAGCCGACCCGCGCGCGACCCGGCCGCCGGGTAGCAAGAAATAGGACCTTGATTATAGATACAGTATTGTACAGCACACACGCGCCCGTCGCGTCCCGCAATCACCAAAAGCCGAGGTTCCAGATGGCCTTGGCACCCTCGTCCAGAAACTCGTCGCGCGAGATGAAGCCACCGTCCACGGCGGCAATGCCTGGCGTGAACACTTGCTTGGCCAGAATCATGCTGCCCAGGAAGCTTGAGTGCTCGAGCGTGCGGCCCTTCCACGTCGTGAAGTAGTCCGGGATCTTGCACGTCTTGATGCTGGTCGGCACCTGGCCGTGCGACGCCGACGACTGGCCGTAGAGGCCGCCGGGGGGCGCCGGCGTCGAGCCGGGCGTGTTCAGGCCCGACGGGATCTCCGAGTACGTGGACGCGCGCGTGATCAGGAACTTGTCGTTCAGCGTCTGCACAAAGCCGTCGTGGAAGCCGCGGATGCCGGTCGGGCCGCCCAGGAGAACGACGTTGTCCCAGCAGTCGGCGCGCCTCTGGACGTCGTCGATCTTGGACAGCACGACGCCGACGTAGTGCGCGACCATGTCCATCAGCTTCTCGGTGCCCTGGAACCGCTCCAGGCCGACCTCGAGCGCCTGGCCGTGCGAGTCGACAAACGAGTTGCGCGGCTTCTCGTGGTTGCGGAGCTCGATCTCGACCACGCCGTCTTTCTTGCTCTTTTCGCGGCGCTCGAGAAACTCGCGGGTCTTGCCCGAGGCCACAATGGCGGCCACGTCAATGACGCCGTCGTCGTCGGCAGCGAGCGCCAGCGCGTCCACGCCGTCCGACCGGTCCTTCATGTCGGCCGGCGCCGCGCCGACGGTCGCCGGCGCGCTCGGCTCGCTGAAGAACGGCAGCGACTGGTCGGTCACGATCTCGTAGATGTCCGACCGCTTGAGTTCTGCGATCTGCTCGGCCGTGTAGTTGGGGATCAGCCGAGCCAGCTCGTCGTCGATCATCTGCGCGCCGTACGGCACCACCATCCGGCACGTGTCCAGGACGCTGAAGTCCATCACCGGCGTGATCTCGGTCTTGTCCTTGCCGATGTTGACCACGACCGCCGTCGGCGCCGCAAACGCGTACACGCCCGCCAGCGCCTCCGGCAGGATCGTCAGCCCGGGCACCTTGACCTCCTTGAGCAGGAACGTCACCACGCGCTCGAGGTCGGGGTCGTCCCACCCGAACCCGATCGTCAGCAGCAGCGGCGCGAACGGCACCGTCGGCGGCAGCGGCGGCACCGCCGCCACCGGCGGCACCGACACCCCGCTGCCCTCGATCTCCTGCTGCTGCTGCTGCCGCTCGAGCTCGCGCTGCTGCTCCTCCAGCTGCTTCTGCCGCTTCTCCTGCAGCGCCGGCAGGTCCTCTTTCTCGACCAGGCCCGTCAGCGCGTAGTACTGTTGCCGGATGAACCCGAGCAGCGCGTCCATGTCGGCGATCTTGCCGCCGCTCAGCGGCGCCACCGCGTCCGCCTCGTCGCCGGTCGCCGCGAAGCGGTCCCGGATGCTCTTGTTGCTGGCCTTCTCGTCCATCTCGACGTCGCCGTCCGCGCTCTTGGCTGTTTTCCGGTACACCTTGGTCGGCACAAACACCGTCGGCGGCGGCATGGTCTCGTTCAGGCCATACTGGACCTTGGTCTCCTCCGATCCGATCGATAGGACCTGCTTGTTAGCGCTTGTTCGTGACGCCCTGATGCGGCGCGGCATTCCCGGCATCCGCGCGCGCGGCCCCATCCGCAATCGCGCCGCGTCCCCAACGGGCGCCATCCATTGCGGCGGCCCCACGCCCACTTACCAGGACAGCTTCGTCTCGAAACGGCGGCATTTTGGCGGCCTCTGTGTGGTGGAAGAAAATGTGGTGATGGAGAAAAAGTAGGGAGGTCGGATTGGGATGAGCCGCACGGCCGCATCGTTTAGGGCTGACGGCACATTCCAGCGTGAATGCAACGGCGGACCGAGGGCCGTGAGCGCGCCCGGCGGACGCAATGGCTTGCCAGGACGTGCGGAGAGGGTGCGACGACGGCTGGGGTGCGTATGGGGGGCGGGTGACCCGCGTGGCGCCGGCAATGGCTGGCCGCAGAGCTGCGCCAGCGTCGCCTTCGGCCTTGGCCGACCGCCTGTGGGCTCGAGAGGTCGCCTGCCAGCTACCCGGAGTCTACATCGAGCGCGGTGACCGACCGGCAGCGGCCGCAGCGACCGCAATGGGCCGCAACCGCCGTCTAGCCCGCCGTATCCTCGCCTGACGCCTCATTCACGTAGGAGTACAATTACTATAACAATTAACTTACACAATTAATATGGACCCGTTCGGGCGTACAACAAAAGCAATCAAAAGAATTTTGGGAGTGAGTGTGTCGCGTTTAGACGGTGATGCCCTCGCGCGGGGTGAAGTGCAGCAGGCAGTCGTCCTCGGGGAAGATGGTCGCGAAGACCTTGATCTCCTCGCTCTTGGGAGTGATCTCGTGAGTCCAGTCCATGAGCATGGCAGCCTTGCCAATCATGGCGATGAAGTTCATGGTCGCGTAGGTCTGGCCGAGGCAGACGTGCGGGCCGGTGCCGAAGACGAGCCAGTTCTTGGGCGAGTCGTTGGCGGTGCCGCCCGGCAGCCAGCGCTCGGGAACGAAGGTCTCCGGCTCGGGGTAGGCCTCGGGGTCGTGCAGGGCGGGGTACAGGGTGGGGATGACCATGGCGCCCTTGGGCACGGTGTAGTCGGGCGTGACCTGGTAGGGCTTCTTGACCTCGTACGGGACCATGATGACGGGCGGGCGGTAGCGCAGGGCCTCCTTGACGACGGCGTTGGTGTAGGTCATCGAGTCGATGAGGTCGACGTCGAGCTTGCGGTTGAGGTCGCCGCCGCGGACGTCGAGCTGCTCCTGGCGGACGCGGGCAAAGACGTCGGGACGGTCGGCAAGGATCTGGAAGAGCCAGGTGGTGGCGGCGGACGACGCGTCCTGCGACGCAAACAGGAACGTGAAGATCGTCTCGGACATCTCCTTGGTCGTGAAGAACGGGATCTTGGGCTTGCCGCCGGTGGCCTTGGCCTCCTCGCGGGCGTCGACCATGGTCTTGATCCACGAGTCGAGCGTGCAGGTGACTTCGCCGCCGGCCTCGATGTGCTTGATGGCCATCTCGGCGCACTCCTGGAAGATGTCCATGGTCATGTCGGCGGCCTTCTTGCCGTACCACGTCTTGGTGAACGGCAGGATGATCGGGAAGTTGACGAGCTCGAGCGCGGCGGTGACCTTGTAGTAGTTGTCGGCAATGACCTTGATCTGCTCCTCGGTGATGTTCTCGCCGCAGAACGTGCGCAGCGAGACCGCGCAGTTGATCTCGCGGAAGATGTGCATGAACGGGACGTGCTTGCCGTCCTTGGACATCTCGAGGAAGATCTTGAAGTACCGGTCGTAGATCTCCTCCTGCGACGGCAGGTAGACCGAGAGCGCCTTGCGCGTGAACAGGTTGTTCAGGCCGCGGCGGTAGTCGACGTGGGCCTTGCCGTCGAGGAAGACCCAGTTCGTGGGGCGCAGCAGCTTCTTGGCGACGTCAACGACGCACGGCCGCACGTACAGCGGCGAGTTGAGCACCTTGCGGGCCAGGTCCCGGGTCGACGCAATGACGACGAACTTGTGGAACACCGACACGCACGACAGCGGGCCCGACGCCCACTTGGCCTTGTACTCCTCGAACTTGGGGTTCACCGACTCCAAGAACGGGCCCATCACGGGCCACATCTTGAACGCCGGGCCCGCAATCGAGCCCTTCTTGATGAGGTAGTTGATCTGGTCGTGGCAGACAAGCAGCACCAGCAGCCCGACGACCACCTTCCAGGTCGACAGACCCGAGCCAATGGTGCCGAGCAGCGTCTGGGGGCTCAGCCCCTCCGTCGTCAGATTCTCGAGGGCCATTTCTATGAGTCAGCAACCCGAACGTACTAGGCGGACGCGAGATGAGATGGCCGGCAGGACCTGCCGGCAACTCCCAGCCGAGCGCCGAAAGCGGTGCGTTAGCCGCGGAGCCGCATGAGCCGCACGCCCTGCGGCGCACGCCCGTCCGCCCGCGCGCTGCCCACCGCCAGGCCCGCCGCCGACCCGTACGTCCCGGCGGCCGAGTTCAGGGGTGCACACCCGGCGCCGGGCCTCGCGCGTCTGCGCTACGGCGGCATTTGCGAACAACGAGCCCGGTGCCGGCCCGCCCGGCAGTGCGCGGCACAGGCCGACGCGCGGCGCGGTCGTTGCTGCAGCCTGCCAGTGCCAGCCCGACCATGCCCCGGCTTCCCGCCACGTCTGCGACCTACCTTCGTCCGTAAGAGTCCCTAGATAGCGGTGGAGATAAAAAAAAAAAAGAAGGGACGGCCTTAGTACATAAGCGAGTTACGCCGACCGGGTAATGTTCGTCGTATACAAGGTTGGCATGCAGCCCTAACCTCTCTGGTCTTCCCCAGCCCGAGCCGCTGGGCGTACCGGTCTACTGGCTGCCCCTACCCGACGCTCGTGGTGCGACCCGCGATGTGACAGACCGTACACGCCGGGTGACGGAGCCGCGGCAGCGGCGCGTGCCGGTCCGGCGGCTCGGATCGATACCTGCCGGCTAGTAGCTCGTCAGCGGCGTCACGAGTCAATCGGCGGCTACACAAGCGCCGTCAAGCGCATTATCGCTGCAGCGATTGGCGCAGATGTGGGCATAGCCTCGTGGGTGGGCGCGTGAGACAGGCGGGTCGAGCAATTAAATTAATGTCGTACGATTATTGCCGGGAGGGTAATCCGGAGCCGGTGGGGCTGCGCCACTGCGGCTGGGGCGGCTGGCGCTCAGGGGTCGCGCCGCACGCGGCGCGGCGCGCCGCTCAGATCTTGTACACAATGTCCTCCGAGACCATGATCATGTTGCGCTCCTGCATGCGCTCGAGCGCCGCGCGCGCCTCGCCCGCGCCAAAGACCTCCTCCTGGTCGAGGTGCTTGTTGACCTCGTCCAGGAGCGTGTCGAACCGCGCAAAGTCGTCGGCGAAGACGTCCGTGTTGAGCAGCGGGCCGACGAGCCGGATGAACTGCTGCAGCCGCGCGGGCGAGACCGCCACCTCGGACGGCTGGTGCGCGGCCTCGGCCGGCAGCGGCGCGGGCGCCGTCGCGACCGGCTCGGCCGCCGGCGCCTCGGGCTCCGTGTCCATCGTGCTGACGGCCTGCTGCAGGATGTTGAAGCTGCTCTGCAGGTCCTCGTCCGCGGCGGGCTCGTCCTCGTCGTCCTCGTCGTCCGACGACAGGTCCACCCGCCGCTTCTTGTTGCGGCGGTCGGCCTTGGTCACCTCCTTGAAGAGCGCGAACCGCAGGATCTCCTCGGCCACGACCGCGTCGCGCGCCTCGACCTTCTGCGACAGCCGCGCCTTGGCGTGCGCCGTCGCCAGACGAATCAGCGTCTCGAGCGTACGCGCCGTGATCGGCGACGTCGTGCGCTGGTTCACGCCCATCTCGTCGTTCCGTAGCGCCGTGTACGCGGCCACGATGTTGTCTGTGGCGCCCTTGGTAAGGACCGGGCGGATCCGCGACTTGGCGTACTGCACGTACTTCTTGACGAACGGGATGCTGAGCACCTCGATGCGCTTGGTGCCGTTCACGCGCGTCCGCGTGGTCACGCCGGCGTGCAGCAGCTCGTTGTACTTTTCGTACACCGGCGCGTCGTCCGACCGCGCGTCCACGGCCTCGGGCGCGTTCTCGGCGTCGCCGCCGACCTCGAGCACCTGGCCGACGTCCTCGCGCACGGGCGCGCCCTCCTCGGTGCCCGGCTTGGTGTAGCGGTGCATGCGCAGGACGTGCTCCGAGATGGCGCGGTCGCGCGCGTCGTTGACGTCGTCGGTCACGACGAACAGCAGATCGAAACGCGACAGCAGCGAGTCCGGCAGCGCGATGTTGCGGTGCGGGTCCTTGTGCGTGTCGTACTGGCCAAAGACCGGGTTCGCGGCGGCCACGACCGAGCAACGCGCGTTGAGCGACGTGTGAATGCCGGCCTTGGCGATCGTCACCGTCTGCTGCTCCATGACTTCGTGGATCGCCACCCGGTCGATGTCCGACATCTTGTCGAACTCGTCGATACAGACCACGCCGCGATCGGCCAGGACCATGGCACCGGCCTCGAGCTTGCGCTCGCCGGTCTCCTTGTCGGTCGTAACCGCGGCCGTCAGACCGACGCCGGACGAGCCGCGGCCTGTCGTCGCGATCGCCAGCGGCGCCGTGTTGAGCACGAACCGCAGCATCTGCGACTTGGCGGTGGACGGGTCGCCGACCATGAGGATGTTGATGTCGCCTCGGATGTGCGTGCCGTTGTCGAGGTTCTTCTCCATGCCGCCCAGCAGCATGAGCAGGATGGCCTTCTTGATGTAATCGTGCGAGTAGATACTCGGCGCCAGACTCTGCGACAGCAACTCAAAGACGTTCTTCTTGCGCGAGACCTTGTTGATGTTGCGGATGTCGAGGTCGGTAATGCGGGCCTGCGCGATGCCTCCGCTGGCCTTGGACGACAGCAGGACGATGTTGTTGGCAAGAACGACCGTACGGAACGTGGACGAGCCCGAGCCCGAGCCCGAGCGGTTGCCCATCGACCGGTAGAGGCCGACGAGCTGGATGCGGTCGCCGGGCTTGACGCGGTCGACGAGGTCGTCGTCCAGGAGGACGTCGATGCTGCGCGGCAGCTGGCCGGCCGGCGCGCGCTCGGGCATCTCCTGGACCGAGATCGTCTGGTGGTCGCGGTAGGTCGAGTAGCCGTACTCGGTCACGAGCGGGTTGCCGTCGGGGTCCTGCGTGGGGTAGATTGAGCCCATGGGCACGGGATTGAAGCCCATGGTCTGGTCGCGGTACTCACGCGCGTGGAACAGCTTGGTCTTGTCGCAGAAATGCACGCTGCGGATGATCTTGGGCCGCACGAGCGAGCAGCGCGTGACAATGCCCTCGATCGAGATCAGCTTGCCGATGTGCGCGGCCGAGATCGTGCGTGGCGTGACCGAGAAGTTGCCGAACGAGCCGCGGAACGCGACGTAGAACGTCGAGTCGTCGTCCACAAAGTGCCGGCTCGGGTCGCGCAGCGCCATGACCGTGTCGTGCAGCGCACGGTCGATCGCCGGCAGGTACTCGACCGGGCTGTGGAGCACGCTGGCGTCAGCGCGGGCTCGGCGGCGACTTACCCCGACCAGAACTCGCGGTCGTATTCGCGGATCTCGTCCAGCGACACCACGAGCCGCCGCTCCTCCTTGTTGAGCATTGTGCGGATCTGCTCGCGGTAGTTGGTGGCGCCATCGTTGTCGAGAAACTCCTGGAATTGGCGGATCCGGTCGGTGAGGGTGGCGTCCTGAAGGCCAGACATGGTGGACGTGATGCAGCCGAGGGGAGCCGGCCGGTCGGACCTGGTGCAGATGGTCGGGCGAAGCAGCCGGTGCGGGAGACGCCGGTGGGGAAGAGCAAGGCTGGCGGGAGCGCGGCGGCGGTGGAAAGTCTGCCGGGAAGCTGACGGCGGCGGCGAGCCGTGCGGCGCAGAATGAAAAGAGTAAAGAAATGAAAAACGCCGAAAGGGGCAAGCCGGACACGCGACGCGTGCGACACGGCGATTGCGGCGCGCGACGCGGTGCGCGTCGTGATTGGGACTACGCGGGGCGGCGGTGGGTGCGCTAAGATCGCACCCCCAGGAACACGCGTCACACCCGTAAGCGGGCGCGTCACACGGCGGGCGGCTGCGGGTGGCGCGGCGCGCGAACGACGCACCTAAAAGCAGCCCGGCCCGTGCGGCTGTGTGAGCCGCACAGCATGCGGCTCGCTTCGGCTTCTCCGCGCGCTTCTCCGCGCGCCTCTCCGCGCGGGCTGCCTGCCCACCGTACGCCCGCCACGCCCAGGCTGCGCGCCTCGCGGGCGCCTTGGCGTCGCGAGGCGCAAAGTGGGGCGTCGCTGCACGTCTCGTAAGACCCTCGCATTGGCGCGCCAGCCGATGAGGCGAGACAAGGCTGCACGGCGCACGTACGCTGCGGCTGGCCGCTGCGCAAGCGACGCGCCACGCGGCTGTGCAGCAGCACCGGAGCCGGCGGGGCAGGCGTGGCCCGGTCCGGCGGGCTGGGTCGTCTGTGACGCACGCGCCGGCCGGTGTGACGCGATCGGACCGAGATGGTACCCGCGGCATCCCGGGTGCAGCCGCGGACGTGCGGGGCCGCGGGACGGCGTGCCGCAGAGGCTGTCGTGCGTCCCGCTGCAGCCCGGCGGCCAGACTCCGGTGCAGCCCCGCCGCAGGTGCGTCCGCCACGGGTTCTGCCGACGAGCATCGGCCACCATGTTCGCCCATGGGGGCCTACGATCGGCGCCAGCGGCTACGCGCATAGCCGTAATGGTACCCGCGCAGCGGTCGGCAATATCGCTCGCGGTTTGTGATCCGTGATCAGTGAGTGATCCGCCACCCACAGCGTCGCGTAGTCCACGCTGCATGGCCCTGTTACCTGCGGGGCCAAGACGTGATCGGCTGTGATCTGTGAGCCGTAACCCTGGCGCGGGCCCTGCGTCCCGCGCACCCGTCCGCACCCCGACGCGCCCGCGTCCAGCTCTGCCAACAGCCGCACACACCGCCGCCGTATCTGCCGTCCGTATCTGTCCGCCCGTATCTACCCTGGGCCCCGGCCCGCGCGCCGGCCTCGCCAGATCAGGCAGGACAAGGGCTATGACGTTCCTTGTCACCAAACCCTAACTGTGACGTAGTAGGGTATTACCCTACCACTCTTGTACCCGTCGCTCTCTTTCTTGGCCATATCTTCTAAATGCTTCCTCTTACAAGAACTCTTGCTTCGCAATCGTTTTTGAAATCCTCCGTCCGAACGTTCTCCAATTCAGCTATCAGAATGGGTGTCACTGTCAAATCGCTTGCTCCCGGAAACGGCGTCGACTTCCCCGCGAAGGGCGACACAGTCACCATGCACTACGTCGGCACTCTCGCCGACAACGGCAAGAAGTTCGACTCGTCGCGCGACAGAGGTACGTGATCGACGGTTGGTGCTGACCCCAGGCTCTCCCTTCGAGACCGTCATCGGCATCGGCCAGGTCATCCGTGGCTGGGACGAGGGCGTCCCCCAGCTCTCGCTCGGTGAGAAGGCTATCCTGACCATCACCGGCGACTACGGCTACGGTGCTCGCGGCTTCCCCCGCGTGATCCCCCCGAACGCGACTCTGGTGGTACGTGGACGCGCGCAGACGGTGCTAACGGCAGTTCGAGGTCGAGCTCCTGGCCATCAACCAGAAGAAGGCCTAAGCGGCCCGAAAATAGTGCGAAATCAGCCGCGCAAGCGGATTTTCTTGCTGAGTGCGCGTAGCGGCGCATTTGCTGTGGCAATTGCTCATTGTAGATGTCTCGTGGACACACGTAGCCCGGCGTTTGCCGCTGCTGGATCTGCAGCCTCCTGCTGGCGCGCGCGCCAGCCGTGCGGCGCCCGCCCGCGGCTCCGGTGGTGGAAGGCGCCGGTCGCAACAGGAACGTAGCCCGCGCCTTGTCGCCGGCGCTGATGCTGGCTCTTGCCTAGCCGTGGCGATCCCCGCAGTGTAGTCGCGTCCGGCCGAGCCTCGGTCAATTAAGGTTGCCCTCCCACCCCTCTCCGCCGGTGTCTTATAAACGCAGCGGAGGCCGACTCTCAACGGACCATTGCGCACCGTCTCTGCGATGTCGCTGACCTCTTTCGTGAGCCGCCACCGGCGCAAGCTGTACGCCGTGACCGGCGCGGTCGCGGTGTCGTACGTGGCGTACTCGTTTCTGAAATCGAAGCTCAGCGATCTGCAGGGCCAGCTCGTGTCGGATCGAACAAACAAGGAGAAGTAGGTCGCGGCAGGGCCCGGACTGACCCCAGGCTGCGGAGGCGGTTCGCCAAGAACCAGGCGGACGCCGAGCTGACGATCATGGCGCTGCTGCCGGCGCTGTGCGAGCATTTGGAGCGGACGTTTCCGGTTGACGAGACCACGCGCGATCTGCAGAGTCGGCGCAACGTGACGGCGACGGCCTCGACCGACACAGAGTCGGTGTCGTCGTCGACGTACACGCTGCTCGAGTCGACCGAACGCAAGAAGACCAAGAAGGAGCTGTGGGACGACCTCAAGATCCAGTCGCTGTGCCGGACGGTGACGCTGGCGTACGGACTCGTGCTGCTGACGTTCTTCACGCGGCTGCAGCTGAACGTGCTGGGCAGGGCAGCGTACGTGGAGAGCGTGGCGCAGACGCTGGATGGCGGCGCGGGCGGGCCGCAGGCCGAAGCCCAGGCCGCCCGGACGCTGAAGGTGTCGGAGCACTACCTCAACTTCTCGGCCTGGTTCCTCAACTGGGGCGTGGACCGGCTGTGCGCGCGCGTCGAGGAGGCCGTGCGGGACGTGTTTGGCACGATCCAGCCGCGGACCGAGCTGGAGGCGGACGAGCTGGCGGCGGCGCTGGGCGCCGTTTACGGCCACCTGGACGTGGTCGGCAACGCGGCCGAGTTTCTGCTGCCGACGGACGCGGACGACGTGGCAGTGGTCATGCGACTGGTGCCGGCAGTGGGCGACGCCGACCTGGACGTGGCTGCGGACGACCCGGCGCTGCGGGCGCTGCTGGACGAGACCGCGGACCTGCTCGAGTCGCCGCAGGCGCGGCGGACGCTGGCGGGAATGACCGCGGCCGCGTTCGGGCTGCTGGACGACGCGCTGCAGCGCGACTTCTACTTTACGGTGCCGGCGTCGAGCACGGAGGTGCCGCCGCCGCCAGCGCGGCCGGTGCCGGCAGGTCCGGAGGCCGGCAGCGAGAACGCGTCGGCGGCCGGCCAGGACGCGTCGGCGGCCGTCCAGAGCGCGTCGCCAACGGCCAGCGCGTCCGCCGGGCGCGCCAAGCTCGCCAGCATCCTCGCCGGCGTGGGCCGGCAGGCGGGCCAGCTCGCGCTGGCCGACCAGGACCTGAACCTGTACTTCAAGGTAAGCACCGACGCGTGCGCGCTGACCCAGGCCATCTCGGAGGTGCCCGAGCTCGCGGCCTTCTGCGCGGTCGTCTACAGCAACTACTAGATCGGCGGCTGCAGCAGGCTACAGGCGCGCGGCGCAGAAACGTGACAAGCGAAGATCCATTCGGGCAAACTCCTGTACTCCTCCTGTTACAATGTTATACTATATAACCCGTAAATCGTGTAGTTCGTAAAGAGCAGTAAACAAAACCCATAACATCGTCACAGGCGGTGTCCCTGGTCGCGGAAGGTCCTCTGGTGCCGGCACGATCTAGATCTGGACGCCAGTCGACGACGCGGTGGCGGTGTCGATCTTCTCCTTGAGCGAGCTCGCGACCGAGGGCTGCGCGCCAACCTTGGCAAAGATCTTGGCCGACACGGGCTTGACAACCGACTTGTACACGACCTTGGCGCCGTGGAACTGGGGCAGGCCCAGGTACAGCACGAAGATGACCTTGAAGAACCAGTAGAAGGGGATCCAGTAGAGGATCGCGCGCGACCAGAACTCGATGACCGAGAAGAACGCAAACACCACCCAGTACGTCAGGTACTGGGTGTCGTCGGCCGTGCCCGGCGTCTCGAGCGCCTGCAGCGAGTAGTAGCCCGGCAGCAGGAAGCCCGCAAGGTTGGCCAGCAGCTCGCCGATCCTAGGGGTCAGCTCCGCCGCACGCGCGCACTTACCCGCCAAAGTTGAGGAAGATGAGCAGCAGGTAGAAGCCGGCCGCGCCGAGCACGCCGTAGGCCTTGCTCACGCCCACCTGCTTCTCAAACTTGGTCAGCAGCGGGTACTTCTCAAGCTCCTTGTCGAGCTTGGACACCGTGTTGAAGATCTGATCCTGGTACGACATGATTCTCTGTTTGCTGCAAACGCGCCAGATAATGGTGGACTGGGTTGGATGGATGACTCGAGACGATGGATTGATCGAAAAGATGAGGCGACACCGATATTATACCTGTGTTGATTGCAATCCAAAGAAAGAAAAAAGGGTGGAAATCATTACTTCTTGGTGTTTTGGTGCTGTGATTTGCAGCCATGACATAACCGGAAGTGACTATGCCGCACCCTAGCCTCTTATGCCATAACCGCGCGGCCGCCCTAGCTTATCTGTGTCACTGCCGTTTCTATGGAAACCAGCAGACACGTCCAAAAAAAACACGGTTGATTGAATTTTTTCAGCGGCCAGAACAGGGCGAAGCACACACGCGTGGCTCCACGAGGATTTGGCGGCGACGCTCGCGGATACAGCGCTCGAGAAGGTGTGCGGACGGTACGTGGCGTGCGCGCGGCGGCGACGGCGGCCGGCGGCGGCCGGCGCGGATGGCGCAGCCACAGCAGGGGCTGACCGCCAGGAGAAGCAGGGCTGCGCGAGGACCAGCGCACACAGCGGCGCGACAGGCAGGAAGAGGACGGTGAGGCGCGAGCGAGTGCGTGAGGGCCCGACGAGCACGGGCGACGAGCAAGGTGCACCAACGCACGCACAGAGGCGCGCAGGGGACGGAGAACGCGAGAATGGCGCTGGATCCTGCGCTGTCCGGCAACCCGCTGGCGGACGCGGGCGCGCCGCCGATAGGCAAGGGCGCCGACAAGGGCGATCGCGCGGACGAGAAAGCCGGCGCGCTGGCGCTGGTGGTCGCTGCGGGCAGCGAGAACGAGCGCGAGGGCGCGGAGACGGGTCCGGCCGTGAGCTCGGGGCCACACGGCTACCGCGCGGACATCCTGAACCCGGTCGACGTCAATGCGGGGCATCACGCGCCGCCGGCGCACGCCGTGTACGACGGCGGCCTGGGCGCCGACGCCACGCCCGACGGCTCGGGCTCGCTGATGGGGTCCATGTCGCCGTCGCTGGACCTGTCGGGCGGGCCGCGCCTGAGCCGCAAGCGCAAGGCGCAGTCCGAGGACAGTGAGCAGGAGCTGCGCCGGCACGCCGAGGCGTTTGTCGGCCTGAGCCTGAACGAGATGGCCGAGAAGGTCCGGCTGGAGGACTCGAACCTGAGCGCGGGCATTCCGAGCGACCTGATGGGCGCGGACGCGCTGGGCGGGCCGGCGAGCGCGGCGGCCTCGTCCGAGCGCGCCAAGCAGATCTTCGGCATCGTGTGGCTGCGCAAGGCCTGCGAGGTGTCGCCCGACAACGCGATTCCGCGCAACCGCATCTATGCGCGCTACGTCGGCGTCTGCGCGCACCACCGCATCAAGCCGCTCAACCCGGCCGCCATCGGCAAGCTCGTCCGGCTCGTCTACCCGACCATCAAGACCCGCCGGCTGGGCGTGCGCGGCCAGAGCAAGTACCACTACTGCGGCATCAACATCATTGGCGACGCCGTCATGTCGTCGCGCGGCCTGCCCGAGCTGCTCGACGGCAGCCAGCACGCGCACATGTACGCGCTCAACGACCACGGCGGTCTCGGCAGCGAGGACTCGCACGGCACCACCCACAGCACGGCCGAGCCCGAGTCGATCGACGACCGGTCCGACTACCGCGACCTCGACCTCCTGCGCGACCAGAAGCCGCCGGTGGCACTCGAGCCGTCGCCGCTGCCTGCCCGCGACGTCCGCGTCGCCGAGCACACCGAGGCCGAGGAGCTCGCCATCGAGAGCGACGCCCGCGCCTACATAGACTCGCTGAGCGACCTCTACGTGCCCAAGCTCCAGTTCGGGCAGTCGTCGTCGCCGCTCGACATGGCGCCCTCGTTCGACAACATCGACCTCCCGGATATCACCCCGTACGTCCCGGCTGGCACGGACTCGGATTCGGTCGAGATCCTGACGGGTGTCTGCAAAACGCACTGCGCGACGCTCCTGGGCGCCGTGCGCTACATGCAGCTCAAGCAGTTCCTCAACACGCTCACGACCTTCCACGGCGCACTCACGGCGCCCACCAAGCGCCTGCTCAAGATACCCTCGATCTTGCAATGGATCCAACAGTGCGACTGGATAATGTACAAAATGATGATCCGCATGGTCTCGCCGCTGGCGCTGCAGGTCGTGCCGTCGAACGTGCTGGCGGCGCTACGGTCTCTGTCGCTGACGCTGCCGCAGTCGATCGCCACCGCGTTCAAGCCGCTGCCGGACGAGTTTGTGCGCGTCAAAATCAAGCCTGCGACCGCGTTCTCGAACTTGCTCGGCCGCCTGCTCCGCGTCAACGAGACCGCCAACGCGGCCGCCAAGATCCTGGCCCAGCCGGCCGACCGCGACCTGATGTGCTCGGACTGGGTGCGCTACGTCGACAGCAAGAGCATTGTATTGCGCGAGGCGCCCTGCGGCAGCTTGCGCGTGCTCCAGATCCTGGAGCAGGACGTTGTCAAGCTCCTGACTACGACGATCGCGCCGGCCGTTTCGCCACGAGGTCGCGGCGTGCCGCGGACGCCGCGCAAGGACGACAAGAGCGCCGAGACCGACTCGGCCAAGACAACGCCGCGGAGCGCGGCCAAGCCAAAGCGCGCGGCAAACGCGGGCCGCGAGACGCCCCACAAGCGCGCAGACCGTACCAGCGCCGCCACGCCCACCGACACGCCGACCAGCCCCGCTGGCGCTGACGAGTCCCAGGCCACCGAGACCGACCGAAGCGAGATTGGCCTGCCCACGACCCCGACGCCGGTCACGGCCCGCACGACCGAGAGCGCCACACCCTCGCACGCCCCCTCGCCGATCGTGGGCCTGCACGCGGCCTACGTCGGCGACGACGCGGAAGCTGGCCCGACTGCCGAAGGCATTATAGACCGCTGGGCCGAGTACCTAGTCGCGCTACCGTCGTACTTTCCGCACCTGTCGGCACGCATGTTCCTGCTCTACATGAACGGCGTGCTGACGGCGGCGCTACGCGAGATCACGCTGAACGGCGGGTCGGCGTTCGGCGCTTGGTGGATGGTCCGCTGCTGGATCGACGAGTGGATGGCTTGGATCGCCGAGCAGGGCGGTTTCCTCGAGACCGACTTTGCGGCGCCAGTGCCTGGCCGCGACGTCGAGATGGCCGACGCGAACTAGCACCACACACACACACACCGGAACATGTATTAACAGGGAAAGGAATTGTTTACTAGACTGAACGAACGCGCCGCACGCGCTGCGGCTGCCCATTGCGCGCGGGTGTTTCAGCGTGCTGCGCCTTGTAGATTCTGCACTCGCCTGTGCGCTAATGCACGCGCATGCGGGTCGTGTCGTCTGACATTCCTTGCGGCCAGATCCGGGCATATGATCCTGCTACTGGTCAGGTGCTTATACCGTTTTAAGTTTTGCGTTTCAGGAACATCCTAGCGTGTATGTTCGTGCACTAGAAGTAAACAGAGCCGGCAGTACGGGTTACTCGGGCTGGCGGAAGCCGCCGCGGCTGCCGGTAACTGCCGGCAGCTGCCTGGTCAATTGCGTGTGTGGATCGCCGGCGAGAGACGCGGCGTCAAGGTCGGACGACTATCAAGCGCGGACGTCGCAACGAGCGCAGGCGGTCCGGGCGCCAGGCGCGCGCCGTTGGCCGCACCCTGCCCGCCCGTGTGCGGCTCGCCAGAGCCAGCAGCGGCCCGCGCGGCGCGGTTCGCTGTTGTGATTACATAATATAGAGCGTTTTGTTATGTCATATCTGCCCGGCCTGACGTCAGCACATTCAACACCCATACTAAACCCTAACTCGCGGAGAACATTCGCGAAGACTCGAGAGTCATCAAGCCCTAATCGGGTGATAGCCGCCTTCGGCCTCCGCCTTATATTTTGCTCCCAGAAACAGCCCGTCGATCATAGAACATACGCGAATATATGGTATATCAGCGTGCGATCTGGCTATAAACAAGACCACTTCACTCTCCAATATACTGGATTACACACCACATTCACTGAGTAATAATTACCAACATGGTTAAAGAAACAAAGCTATACGATCTGCTGGGGGTGTCGCCGACCGCCTCGGACGCCGAAATCAAGAAGGGCTACCGCAAGGCCGCGCTCAAGTACCACCCCGACAAGGCCGGTGACGACCCTTCTGCGGCCGAGAAGTTCAAGGAGGTCTCGCAGGCCTACGAGATCTTGTCCGACGGCGACAAGCGCACCATGTACGACCAGTACGGTCTCGATTTTGTGCTGCACGGTGGCATTCCGCAGGACGCGTCCGGCGGTCCCGGCGGTCCCGGCGGCATGCCCGAGGGCATGGGCGGCTTCCCCGGCGGCTTCAGCGGCTTCCAGCAGGGCGGCCCTGGCGGCGCCAAGACGTTCCGCTTCTCGACCGGCGGGCCTGGTGGCGGCGGCTTCAGCGGCTTCACGCCCAACGACCCGTTCAACGTCTTTTTCTCGTCCTTTGGCAACGATCCCGACCTTGCTGGCCTCTTTGGCGGCGGCGGTCGCGGCCCCGGCGGCGGCGGCGGCGCGCGCTTCAGTACCAACGGCCACCCGTTTGGCGGCATGGGCGGCATGCCCGGCGGCATGCCGGGTGGCATGCCCGACATGGAATCGCCCCGTGGCGAGAATCCTGTCTACACGGTCAAGCTCCAGCTTAGCCTCGAGGACCTTGCAAAGGGCGTCACCAAGAAGATGAAGATCAACCGTCGGCGCGCAGGCGGCACCGAGGAGAAGATTCTATCGATCACCGTCAAGCCCGGCTGGAAGGCCGGCACCAAGCTGACGTACGCCGGCGAGGGCGACATCCAGCCCAACGGCCGCCACCAGGACGTCGTCTTTGTCATCGAGGAGAAGCCGCACCCGGTGTTCAAGCGCGACGGCAACAACCTAAGCATGGAGCTCGAGCTCACCCTCAAAGAGGCCCTGCTCGGCTTCTCCAAGGTTGTCAGCACAATCGACGGCCGCAAGCTCAAGATTGAGAACAAGCAGCCGATCCAGCCGGGCCATGTCATCCGCTACCCCGGCCAGGGCATGCCCATCAGCAAGTCGCCCGGTACCAAGGGCGACCTCGAGATCATCATCAAGGTCCGTTTCCCCAGCTCGCTCACCGAGGCCCAGAGATCCGAGCTCGAGAAGGTTCTGTGAGCGCTGCCACAGACACGCATTGGCAGCCAGCGGCGGGCCACATCTAATGAGTAACGAAAGGAGCTGCAAAGCTCTTATAGAAAGGAGTCTGGTGTTTTGTTTGCATAGAACGTAAAGTGTACATTATTGTCATCATAAAAAATACATTAAACTAAAATATGTCCCAATTCCAAAAAACACCCCGTCGCGCATCACGACCGCGAGCCGGCAGCCGCCGTTTTGCCGAGAAGTGATGTCATGGACGCGTAGAGCAGCTCACACACGCCTCCATAGCCGTGCTTCTTGAGCTCCTCAAGCAGCCGCAGGCGGAAGTCTGCGAATGTCAGCTGGACGCCCCCGGCCTTGGCGTTTTCGTTCAACGACGTCGATGTGATGGGGCCGCTGTGGATGCGCTCGAGGCCCATAGCCGTGCGCTCGATCGCGCGCAGGGTCTCGAGAGCGATGGGCGCAAAAAGCGCGCCCTCGGTGATGCCAAACATGGCGTTGAAGTTGACCATGATGGACATGTCCGTGTAGCCGGTCGTGATCTCGCGACGGATGCGATCGATCAGTCCGGCGTCGATGCCGTAGCCGGTACTGCCCTTGTCGCTCGAATTGAAAGCGCGGTGGCGCCAAAGCAGGTTACAAGTATCCATGACGTAGCCGTTGTAGACCGACACGTTACGCGACGAGGCCGGGTGCGACGTGAATATGGGCTTGTAGCGCGCGATGACGGCGCAGACCAGGGACAGCAGGACCGGATCGAGCGAGAAGATTGCCGAGGTGATGACGCCGGGCGGCGGCAGGTGGATCATGGCAAACGTCGTGTGCAGTCGGGCTGTGGCCAGAAATCGGTAGAGACCCAGCACGTATACGGCGGCGGTCGAACGCACGCCGGCGGCCGCAACGCCGCTGGTCGCGAGTAAGTTGAGCATGGTCGCGGCCGTCGGCGCGATCTGGCTGCTGCGGGCGTCCTCGGACGGCACACTGTCCCAGTTGCGCAGCAGAGACTCGACTGTGCTGAAGAGGGCTCCGCAGAACGCCGGATTGATTTCGGATCTGGCGCCAGCGGCGTCCTTCTGGAACGCCAGGTTGACTAGCGGCTCGATCAGACCCCGCAGCGAGTCCCACGCCTGCGGCGGCGCCAGCGCCACCAGCTTGAGCACAGTGTTGCGGTAAACGATGCCGTCCCAATTTGGCAGGAACTCGGCTGCCAAAAAGTCCTGGGCTGACACCATGAGCTCGCGACAGTACGAGGCCAGGTCGAGTGACTGCGTGAGCAGCACGCCGAGTGCGCTGTCGGCGTTGCTGGTGGCCCGGACCTGGTCCTGAGCGGCCTCGCGGTCGATCGCGAGCGCGTCGCGCAGCGCACACGCCAGAAATGTATCCAGTCGCACCCACGCGTCAGCCGACGGTCGCAGAACGAGTACCTGGTACAGCATTCGCTCGCCGCGGAGCGCGCAGCCCATCTGGGCGGGCAACTCGATGCGCTCGATTGTACGTGCCAGCACCGACAGCGACACCACGTCGGTCGTGCTGACGGCTGAGCTGCTTTCGGTGCCACCAGCCTGCGGCAGCAGTCGTCGGCGCTTGGTGCTGACCTCGCGCTGCGGGTACGCGCTGACGGTCTTGCCGGCGACCTGCTGCAGATGCGTGACCAGGGCTAGAAACGCAGGGTCGGGGTGCTTGAAGAGCGACGCAGACACCCGCAGAAACGGGGTGTACACCAGGTCCGGGTAGTACTCCTTGTAGAGCGCGAGCAAGCCGGCCAGGTGCTTTGATTCCTGGTTCCGGTTCTGCAGATCGAGCACGTACTGCACCCGCCACGGCTTGACGTCGCGACGGCTGGTCGTCAGGAAGAGAAGGTGGCAGATCCAAGGTCTAGGTCAGTACAGTCTCGACAGGTAATACCTGAGAGTCTCAAAGCCGAGAAAACTGAACAGGATGCCGTAGACGCTCTCGAGAGCGGCCCGGTCGACCATGGGATACACGCAGACCAGCCAGCGCAGCAGACGGACCTGGACGGGCATGTCGACGCGGCCGCGTCCAGAGCCGAGCGAACCCACGATGCGAATGACTAGCTGACGCGTAACGCGTGTGGTCGGTAGCAGGACCTTGATGATCTGGACGAGTACCGAGACCCGCAGACGCGACGGAGTCGTCAAGACCCGCACAGCCTTTTCGAGCGCATCCGCGGTGAGCCCTTCCGAGGGTACATGGGTTGTCAGGGTCGATATCAGGTCGAGCGAGTGGCTCTTGGTGATGCCGGTCTCGAGACCGTCCAACAGGCCGTTGAGTGCCTCGTCGACGCGTTGTCGGCGATCCATGACGTGCAGGCAATGCAGCTAACGTCAAGGAGCCAGACAGCGTGTGGCAGCTGTGGAAGCGTGAGCTGACCGGGGGATCGTCGAGACCCTGAAAACGCGGCGTGCTTGATAGATGTTTGATTCGTGCTACAGCAGACCGGAACGGCAGTTCGCGCACGGCCCGTACTCCTGAGCAGCGAGATGCCCCTCCTCGCAGTCGTGATTGGTCCACACGGGTGTCCGACGGTGTTGTTGGGGCCTGGGTGTCAGAGTTGTTTGGTAGGAGTAGGTCAGGCGGCGCGACGTCCGCGGCGGTCGCTGCCGTCCGCACAGCACCACGCACCCGCACAGCGCCTCTCCCCAGAGGCTCCGCGCAAAGCACCGCCGAGCGTCCCGCTTCCAGCCCTCGCCGCCGTACGTACCTGGGTGCGACCGTGTCGTGTGTGCTTCCGCGCGCGTGTTTTGACTCCGAAAGGGGAAATTACCCGGCACATGGGCGGGCCCGATAAATTTGCACATCGCCCCCAGCTATCCTCCAGCTCGCACGCTACACCGCAACAATGGCTATGGGACTCCTGAAGCAGCTCAAGTACAAGTACTACGTCACGCTGCCGCTGTACATGCTCACGCGCGGCGAGCGGATTGTGCTGAGTAAGTAGGGCCGGTGGCGCCACTGACCGCAGACGCCTTCTTCTTCCTGCTCCTGGCGATGCTCTTCACCGGCGTTTACACGTACTTTCCGAACCACCTGAAGGTGGTCGCGCACCGCACGTACTATTACTACGCTGGCGGCGACGCCGGCGACGAGTCGGACGCGCTGCTGGGAATTCTGTGAGCCGGGCTCGCAGAACAACGGATGTACATTAGTTGCCCGAGGGCAGGGACTTAATCACATTATACGGCTGCGGCCGATAGGGACTATCACATTGGCTAGACGCCATCAGCGGGCCCGGCTGGCCCGACGAGGTGGTCGTGGTTGTTGTACACGAGGATGGCACCGGCGCGGCCGTCCGCGGCCGTGTCGACGACTGTGACGGACGTGTTGACGGGCAGGCTGCGGAAGTGGCGCTTGGTGCTCGTGGCCAGCGTCTTGGCGTCGGGCAGCGCGAACCCGTCGAGGGCGAGCTTGCCGACGGTGCCGTGGATGGTGCCGCCGTGGGAGACGACGAGGACGCGGCGCGCGCCACGCTTGGCTGCGGCCGCCACAGTCGCCAGCCACGCGCGGTGCGTGCGCTCCCAGAATTCGTCGTGGCGCTCCTCGCCGTAGGCGGCGTCGCCGCGCATGGCGTTGATGTGCAGGCCCTCGGCAGCGCCCCAGCCGCGCTCGCGCCAGAGCGGGTCGAGAAGCAGCACAGCGTGCGCGCGCTGGGCGTCTGTCAGGACCAAGTCGCGCGTCTGCGTGCACCGCGAGAGGTCCGAGCTGACGACGAGGTCGGGCACGTAAGCCTCGAGCGCCCGGGAAGCTAGCCTGGCCTGGCGCCGGCCCTCGGCGTTCAGCGCGGTGTCCATCTGGCCCTGCACGATCCGGTCGACGTTGTGCTGGGTCTGGCCGTGCCGGACGAGCACGACCCGGACGCGGTCGTCCGGAACGGGGCCGGCGAGAAGGTGCTGGAGCGCCATGGGGGCGTGCGGCGCGGCGGGCGCGGCTAGAGGCGGCGGTGTGGTTACCCGGCCCTCGGCGCACGGCCTTACCCGGCGCGCGAAACTCCCAACCCGAGCGGCGCAGAAATTTTCACAGCCAGATCAATACTCGCCATGGCCGGACGCAAGCCCCAGAAGCGGTCGGCAAAGCCGCTGCGGACGTCCAAGAAGAAGCCGATGGTGCTCGGCAAGCCGCAGACAGACGCCAAGTCGCGCAACGTGGCGTCAGCCGCGCTCCCGCTGGCGTCGGCGGCGCCCAAATCGGCGTCCAAGGTCACCAAGACCGCGCAGCGCAAGAAGAAGACGCACACGGCGCTCGGGATCATCGCCAAGACGTCCAACCCCCGCAACAAGCCCGGCCGGACGTACTCGGCCAAGGAGCTGGGCGTCCCGGAGCTCAACACGGCGCTCAAGCCGGCCGGGCTCGTGCGCACGCGCGGCAAGAAGGGCAAGGTCTTTGCGGACCACGCTGCCATGGAGCGGCTGCTGACGTCGGTCACGGCGACCAACGAGGGCAAGCTGGCGACCAAGGTCGAGCGCGTCAAGATGCTCGAGCAGGTGCGCGAGGCCCGGCTCAAGGAGATGGAGGCCAAGGAGCAGGCCAAGCGCGACAAGGTCCGCGACAAGATGGACGAGCTCAAGCGCGTGCGCAAGAGCAAGAAGCCCGCGGCGGACGAGGGCCCCAAAAAGAAGGCGGTGCGGTTTGTGTAAGATAGCATGCTACGTGCGGTAGACGAATCCATTCATTACATACGATCTACAGCTTGGCCTTGATCTCGAGCTCGGTGCTGAGCACGTCCGCAAGGTCGTCGGCGGCCTGGCGCATGCACTCGGCCAGGCGCGCGCTGCCCTGCTTCTTGGACACGACGTTGAAGTTGAGCCAGTCGCCGTTGACCATGTACGCGACGCCAAAGCCGTCGTCGATGACCTGAGACCACCCGTAGCCGTTGAAGTACTCAGACGAGAGCTGCGACGTCGACAGGTACCACGAGCTCGAGTACGCAAACGCGGGGTCGGTGAAGATCGCCGGCACGGGCTCGCCCGGCTGGATCAGTTTCTTGAGGCCGAACATGTGGCGGTCGACGCCGAGCGCGTTCGTGGCCGCGCCGATGTACTCGCCGTGACCGGCGAGCGCCTTGCGGAACGCCTCGATCTTGGCCTTGGTCGACGCTTGGGGGTCCTCGAACGCCTTGACGTACGCCACCACCACGCTCGACACCGTCCGGCACGTCTCGGTGCGCCCGAGCTGGAACTGCCGCGTGGACGCGCTCTCGTACGTGGGCCGGCACTGGCCAAAGAGCTTGTAGTATCCGAGCTGGATGACCATCTGCGCGAAGCTGTCGGGCGAGCACCGGAACTTCTTGATCTGGTTCTTGCCGTAGCGCGTGTAGCGCAGCACGGCGAGCTCGTGCTTGCCGATCTCCGAGGCAAAGTACGCCTGGGCAGCCGGCAGCGCCTGCGAGACCTTTTCCGAGAGCGAAAAGTCGAGCGCCACCGGCTCGGGCACGCCGCCGGGCGCGTCCGGCGTCTTGGCCAGCGTGTTCTTGGCCAGCACCGTGCAGACGTAGTCGTTGAGCCGGCACGTCGGCGTGCCGTCCATCATCGAGTGCTCGCCCATGAAGCCAGACACGCCGTTGTCGCAGATGATGAACTGGCACGGCTTGTCGTACCACCGGTTCTGGCCGTCGCCGTGCCAGAAGTTGTGGGCGCGCTCCTCGAGCGTGGACGGCGTCGAGTCGTCGAGGCAGACGACGAAGGACGAGGCCTGGATGGCGCGGATCGTGTCGCGGTTGGCCGGCTCGAGCTCGGTGTAGACGGCCGCCCACGTGTCGCGGTTCTCGGCGGTGAGGGCGCCGACGGGCGGGCCCTTGGCGGTGCCGGCGGCGGCCACGACCTTGTCGAAGACCTGCTCGAGCTGCGCGGTCGACAGCCGCTGCCCGTCGACCTCGTGCGGCACCTTGAAGAACTTGTTCTTGCGGATCACGACCAGGTACGCGTTCTCGGCCTCGGGAAACTTGTCCGAATGGTCCTTGCCGGCGGCCGGCACGCGGCACGCGTTGAACATCCACTTGTAGCTGTCCATGCACATCGCCAGCTTGTTCTTGCCGAGGTACTCGGGCTCGAGCGTGCCGGCGTCAACCTCGGCCTTGAACTGGAGCGCCGCCGAGACGATCTTGGCGGCGCGCTTCGGGCCGGTCGCGGCCGACCGGTCGTCTTCGTGCGCGTAGAAGTAGCTGACGTAGGGCACGACCGGGTCGCGGTACGCCATGTACGCGGCCTCGTTCCACCACTCGGCCAGCCAGTTCTTCATCCCGGGCTGGCCGGCGCGCTGGAGCAGCCGGTCCTGGAGCTTCTGGGCATCGCCGGCGAGGAACTCGCGCACGGCGGACTCGGACCGGGCCATCTCGTCGGCGCTCAGCAGCGGCCGCAGCGACTGGATGTACCGTGGCAGCGTCTGCTCGAGCGTCGGCACCGGCAGCGCCGGCAGCGAGGCCTGGTACTTGAGCATCGGCGGCGTGCCGGCCGGCGCGGTCGCGGTCGACGACGCGGCGGACATCGCCCGGACGGAGGACTTGGAGGCGCGGGTCATCTGGCGTCAGAGCAGCCGGCAGCGGGCACTTACGTTGAGAGCTCGCAGCTTGGAGGAAAACATGGGGTCGGACGTGGGCGAGCGGACTCGAACAAGGGCGGATCACACGGTAAACAAGAAGCTTGGGAGGAACCCCGCGCCGAAATATAGCACGGGCAGCACGGGCAGCCCGGCCGAGGCGAAATATATACACGGTCGGCGCTGCCACGGTCGCCGCCGGCGACGAGTCGGCGATCTGCCGAGGCGCTACAGGACAGTCATGTGGGGTAGTCGGTCCGGGAGAGGCCGCCAGGTCCCGCCGCTGGATTGGGACGTCAGAGCGCCGGGGCCGCCGCGTGACGCTTGTGCCGGCTAGCGCGGGCCGTGTTGGGCGCGGGGTAGCCCGAGTCCGGACCGGGTCCGGGCCGCGCGCCCGCGTTACCCGGCAGCCGCAGCGCCGGGCCGGCCGTGCGCGCCGCACGGCGGGCGGGTAACGCGGGCGCCGGGTAAGCACTGCGCCGGGTAACCCTTCGTGCGGCGCAAGATCGACGCGCGCTCCCCTCCGTCCCCAAAATGGTCGCTGTCGACAAGTGGCCGGTCGACCAGGAGACCGCGCTGTTCAAGGCGCTGTGCCGGTGCAAGCCGGTCGGCCCGGTCAAGCATTTCGCCATGCTCGCGATCCACCAGATGGTCAACTCGCCATCGCTGCCGGACGCCGTCTACCTCTCTCCCCAGGACATCTGGACCAAGCTCGAGGGCCTCTACAACCTCGAGCGACTCGACGAGCTGTCCGAGCGCGACTCGGAGGACGACGACGAGGACGATGACGGCGATGACGATGACGACGGCGATGACGACGACGGCACGCCTGCCGCCGACGAGCGCCGCCGCGTCGGCCGGCCCAAAAAGGTCGTTCCCGACGAGGAGCTCCAGATCAAGGAGCGCGGCGACGCCGACTCGCCCCAGCTCTTCAGCGAGTTCTACCTGCCGTGGGGCGAGTACGGCGAGATCATGCTCGAGCATGCCCAGGCCTCGGGCAGCCGCGACACGTCCCCGGCCCAGATCGACTTGCCGTTTGACCAGAGCAACACGGCCGGGTCACAGCACAGCGACGACGACAGCGTGGCCGACGACGACAAGGAAGAGACCCCCGACCGTCGCCGGCCGGCGCCGCGCAGCCGCAAGCCGGCCGCCAGCCGCGCGCGCAAGCGCCGGGCGGACGACGAGGACGAGGACGACAGCGACAAGGACGAGAGCTCGCCGAGCGTGAGCCGGAAAAAATCCAAGAGCTCGCTGACGGGCACGACGACGCGCAAGAGCGCCGCCCCGCGCCGCAGCTCGCGCCAGAGCCGGCGGTAGGCGGGCGGCGGCGAGCCCGAGCCGCAGGCGCGCAGAGGGCTCGCACAGCGCGGCGGGTCCGGCGCTGGTCCCGGGTCCGCGTGCCTATGCCTGCGGGTCCGCGGATCCGCGGGTCCGCCGGTCCAGGTCCGCCTTGTCCGCCGCCGGTCCGCCGAGTCCGCCGCCGGTCCGCAGGTCCGCCGCCGGTCCGGACCAGCACTGGCCGCCCGCGTCCAGCATGTATATTAGCGGCGCGGCAATTGTCGCGCCAGATGGCAGCAATCCTAGCATTCTTATCAAGCCCCTATGCAATTGCCGTCGCCAGTCGCCGGCACGTAGATCGAGCGTAGAGTTCAGAGGCAGAGCTTCCCGATGCAGATCTGCTGATTAATCCCAGCGACTCCGCTCAGCCAGGAGATCTCAGCGAACCCAGATCTCAGCGAATCCAGCGACAGACCAGCAGACCCCGGAGACAATACAAAGGTACGGCCGCGGTGGCCAGAGCTGACGCAGATGCGCGCGGTCGATCTCAAAGTCAAGGCCGAGATAGGGACGCCGGCGTCGGCGCTCTACGTCAACGAACACGCGGCCGAGCCGCGCGACCCCGGCGAGGACGAGGCCGTCGTGCGCGTGCACGCGTTCGGACTCAACCGCATGGACATCATGCAGCGGCAGGGCCAGTACCCGCTGCCGCCGGGTGCGCCGGCCACGCTCGGCGTCGAGTTCGCGGGCACGGTCGTCCGGTTCGGGCCCAAGAAGCACTGCCATGGCGACCATCTCGAGGAGGGAGACAAGGTGTTTGGCCTCGTCGTGGGCGGCGCCTACGCCGAGTACGTGACCGTCTCGCGGTTCCTGCTGGCCAAGTACGCCGACTCGGCCGTCAGCTTCGACGACATCGCCGGTGTTCCCGAGACTTGGTTCACAGCCACGCAGGCGCTGCACATGATCGCCGGCGTCGAGGAGAAGCGGCCGCAGAGCGTGCTGGTGCACGCGGGCGCGTCTGGCGTCGGCATTGCGCTGATCCAGATCGCCAGCCTGTACGCGGACGAGATCTTTGCGACCGTTGGCTCGCCCGAGAAGGTCCAGTTCGTCCAGTCTCTCGGCAAGAGCGTCGGCGCCAAGGTCACGGGCATCTGCTACCGGACCGAGGACTTTGCGGATGTGATCAAGGCGGCCACGAACGGGCGTGGCGTAGACGTCGTGGTCGATTTTGTGGGCAAAGACTACTTCACGCGCAACATCGACGTTGCTGCGGTCGAGGGTCGCATCGTCATGCTGTCCCTGATGTCGGGTCGCGAGGTCTACGGCGTCCAGCTGGGGCCGCTGCTGTACAAGCGGCTGCGGATCGAGGGCTCGACCCTGCGGGCGCGGCCGCTCGAGTACCAGATCCGGCTGAAGGACACGTTCACGCGGGCCGTGTGGCCGCACCTGCAGTCGGGCAAGTTCAAGAACCCGGTCGATAAGGTGTTTTCGTGGCACCAGGTCGACAAGGCGCACGAGTACATGGAGTCGAACCAGTCGACGGGCAAAATTTTGTGTTTGGTAGACTGAATTGATGAGCTGTTGAGTGGCTGAACGTGGCGGGGCGGGGGAGGGGGGAGGCTAGTGGTCTATGCAGCCCCGTGCTGCTGGCCGTGCGGCCCGTGGCGCTGCCGCCCAGCGGGCTGTGGCGCGCGATACGAGCCGCTGCTGCCGCGGCTGCCCGTTCGCGAGTCCACGGCCGCGGCCGAGACCCTGCCCGCTGCGACATGACTCACATGCTGGCGGGCCAGCGCACCGCGAGCGCCGTGGCGCAGCGTACGCGCCGCCAGCGCACCGCGCCGCCGCATGCGCCACCGTGCACGCGCCACCACCGCGCCCACCGCCGACGCCACGCGCGCGATCTCGTGATGTTCCGGGTAACCAGGCAAAGTCCCAACCAGCTGGAAGCGAATCGTCATCGTCCACAGCGGCCTCCATCCAGACCGGCACTGAACCCCAACCGCAGCAGGTGAGCCGGCGCCGGCACCGGCGCCGTTTTCCCGACCACCGCTAACCACCAGCGCTTCCGGCCGTATGTTTGTGATCACGCTCAACCTGGTCCTCGACCGAGTGCTGCTCAAGGACATCCTCAAGGCCATCTTCTCCACGATCTTCTTCCACCGGCTGTTCACGTGCGTGCGGCCACTGATCCCGGCGCGCGAGATCCTCGATATCTCGTACCCGTGCGCCGACAATGCCGCGCTAGATGCCGAGATAGAGGCCCAGATAGCGCAGCTGATAGCGGCGCTTGATACGGCGTCGCCGCCCGCCGGCCCGCCTGGACAGCAGCACCAGGCCGTGCGGCGCACGCGGTACACGATGGCGGACTCGGGGCAGTTGAGCGAGCCGTCGCAGGCATCGCCGGCGTCGTCGTACTCGTCGTCGCCGCCGGCGTATGGGTTCACGAACCCGACGACCGCGTTCACATCGTCGCTGCCGTCGACGCGCGTGCCGCCGACGTTTGTGGGCTCGGCGGGCGCGGGGCTGGCGACGTCGCCGACGGCCGTGCGCCGGGCGCCGTCGCCGGCCCAGACGTACTCGTCGTCGGCCGGGTCGGCGCACGCGGCGGTCGTCGGCTCGGCGGGGTCGGCGGGGTCGGCGGGGTCGGCAGGGTCGGCGGGCTCGTTTGCGCGCAGTCCGTCGGCCACGCGCGGCCGCGCGCACGACGAGTGGGACGCCGACTACGTGAGCGTGACGGCCGGCGACGCGGTCGAGATCCCGGCGCCGCCGCTGACGTCGCTTTACCTGTCGCCGCAGACGCCCAAGAGCGCGACCATGTTTGCGTCGTTCCACACGATGTCGGCGACGGCGGCGGCGGCTGCCAAGGCCCGCCGCGGCGGCTCGTGGTTCAGCAAGGTCGCAGCCGCGGTCAACGCGGACGACGACGACGACGGCGACGCCTCGTGCTGGGAAAAATGGGTCATCAACCTCAGCGTGGTCTCGCCGCGAACCGAGAGCGAGCGGGCGCGCGTCAAGCGGTCGATGGAGAGCCAGGTGGCCGAGTGCGTGTTCAAGATCGTCGAGATCGCCGAGCGACGGAAGAGCCACATTCCGCCGATCACGACGGCCGAGGGCGACCCGTTTGCATGGCGCCTGGGCACGATCGGGCTCGAGACCGAGTCGGACGAGACCTGGGGCCGGGTGTTCAAGAAAATGCTGGCCGAGTAGGCCAGCGCATTGGTGTATGTACATAGAAATGGAGCGTGCGAGCGACCGGCGCGCGCCGCGGCCGCGCAGAGCCAGAGCTCGATGCGCGGATGCAAGATGACTACCGGCGGCTGCGCTGCTTGTGCATCCGGCGCGCGTGGTTGCGGCCGCCCGACGTCTTTGCCTTTTGGATCTCGGCGTACTTGCGCTTGAAGTACGCCTTGGCCTTGCTGTCGGCCAGGATCTCCTCGGCCAGCGTCTGCTTGCGCTCCTTCTTGGACAGCCGGGCCGAGAAGAACTCGGTGGCGCCCTCGACGATGGTGCCCGGCTGGAAGAACTCGGGCATGGCCTTGTCCTCGCGGCGGTAGTGGCGCTTGGGGTCGAGCACGTTGCGGAGCTTGAGCAGCTGCAGGTCGCGCTTGATCTGCGGCGTCACCTCGGTCTTGGGCATGTCGAACCACTTGGCACCGGCCGTGCTCTCGGCTTTCTATGCGGGTCAGCATGCTCGGGACGCGCGAGCGGCCGTGTCGATCAGGGTAACTATGACAAAACAAAGCTTTCATGTAGCGGCCGCGGACGGTAGATCCACGGCCATCAAATTTGGAGTTCTCATCATCTCGACGGCGCCGCGACAACGACTTACCTCGCGTTCGGCCTTGCGGACCTGGACCGGGTCGACGACGGGCCGCGGCACGACGGCGGCGGCGGCGGGCGGCGCCGTGGTCGCCACGACGGTGCCGTCGCGCTTGACCAGCGTCGGCGCCGGCAGCGCAGCGTCCAGCTTGGGCAGGTTGCGCCAGAAGCCGTCGGCGGGCTTGGCGGCTTCGGCGAGCCGGCCAGCGGCCTCGCCCAGGAGGGCGTCGATGTCGACGTCCTCGAGATCGTCCTCCTCGCGGGTGGCCTGGCGGGTACGCATGGATCACTGGGGAGCGGAAGAAAAATTTTGCGCTTTAAAGACGGGTCAAGCAGCGGGAGGTAGGTAGGGTTGGGCGGCCACGTCACGTGCGGAGGATGCCGCCCGCACGTGACCTGTACCTCCTCACGTGACGTAGCCGCTGTCGGCGCACGTGACTGTCGGGTAGTCGCCGCCCCTGCGCCGCGGGGCGGCGCGCGCCAACGCACGTCGCGCGCGCCCGAGACGGCAAGGTGCCGCCCGCGCGTGGCGCAGCCCGGCCGGGTCGCCCATCCCAGCCACGCGCCGCGCACGGCGTCGAAGGTCGACGGTACCCGGACCCACGTGACGGCGTTACCCGGGCATCGTGTGCGGCCACCGCCGAAAATTTGTCAAAAAGCGCACGGAAACGCAGCTATCGCCCGCAAGCAGCAGCCCTCGACTCCGTCCCCGCGCCCTCAGCGTTCCCGCAGCTCGCGCACAGTCTCAGCGCACAGGTGTCCCCAACGGATCCCAGCAGCCCCGTTCCGCGTGGCCAGGATGCAGAACAACCAGGTGCAATACGACAGCGTCCTCGAGTCCGGCGGCCACTACGGCGCGGCGTCCGCGGTGGTGGCGTCCGGCAACGCGCCCGCGCCGACGTTCGTCGGCGGCGCGTTCACAAACGTCGCCCAGGGCCTGGCCGGGCACTACCGCAGCATTATGATGTCCTACTGGCAGGAGACCATCAATTCGATCGAGCGCGACGAGCACGAGTTCAAGATCCACCAGCTGCCGCTGGCGCGCATCAAGAAAGTGATGAAGGCCGACGAGGACGTCAAGATGATCTCGGCCGAAGCGCCTATTCTGTTCGCCAAGGGCTGCGACATCTTCATCACTGAGCTGACCATGCGCGCGTGGATTCACGCCGAGGAAAACAAGCGCCGGACGCTGCAGCGGTCAGACATTGCGTCTGCGCTCCAGAAGTCCGACATGTTTGACTTCCTCATCGACATCGTCCCCCGCGAGGAGGCGACCGGCTCGGGCGTGGCCAACGGCGCGGCCAAGCGCCGGGCGTCGTCCGCCGCGGCACCGCCGGCCGCGTACGCGGCGCCGCTCGGCAGCGCGCGCGCGCCGGCCGCCGCCGTGCGGCCGGACCACCAGGTACGCCCGGACGCGCTGGCCGCTGCTCACACGATGCAGGACGACCTCCCGGACGACTCAGACGAGTTCGAGCCAGTCGTCGACGGTGTCGACGAGCTCAACCACTACCACGTCGGCGCCAGCGACGACGTGGACGACGCCGGCGACGCCTTCGTACAGTACCACATGCCGGCCTCGGGCGCGGACGTAATGGGCGCCGGCCCGGCCGACGAGAACCAGCTGGACTCGGTCTACGGCACGTACTAGCCGGCCGGCCGTGTGTACCATATGTTGTTTGTCTTATCTCCCACTTGTGAATTATGTGTATAATTAAATGAATTAGGTAACGGTGCGCTCATGGCCGCAGCGCGGCCCGCCGCCGGCAAGGCCAAGGGCAGCCCGGGCCGTGCCGACGGCACAACATAATCTACACTTTTGAGCTCGGCCGCCCAGCCGGGTGTACCGGCCGGCCCCGCGCCGGCGCTTAGAAGTGGATGGCCTTGGAGTGCGTGGCCATGGCGGCCTCCTTGAAGGCCTCGGACAGGGTCGGGTGGGCGTGCGAAGTGCGCGCGATGTCCTCCGACGACGCGCCGTACTCGATGGCGAGCACGCCCTCAGCGATCATCTCGCCAGCGTTGGGGCCCATGATGTGGATGCCCAGGATGCGGTCGGTCTCCTTGTCGGCGATCATCTTGACCCAGCCCTCGGTGTCGAGGTTGGTCTTGGCGCGCGAGTTCGCCGCGAAGGGGAACTTGCCGACGGAGTAGGGCTTGCCGGTGGCCTTGACCTGCTCCTCGGTCAGGCCGACCCAGGCGACCTCGGGGTGCGAGTACATGACCGACGGGATCGCGCCGTAGTTGACGTGGCCGTGGCCGGCTTGGATGTACTCGACCGCGGCGATGCCCTCCTCCTCGGCCTTGTGGGCCAGCATGGCGCCGAAGGTCACGTCGCCGATGACGCGGATGTGCGGGTACTTGGTGCGGTACTCGCTGTCGATCACCAGGCGGCCGCGCTCGTCCACGTCGATATCGATGTTCTCCAGGCCGAGGCCCTCGGTGAACGGGCGGCGGCCGATGGCGACCAGGACCACGTCGGCGTCGAGCGTCTCCTCCTTGCCGCCCTTGGCCGCGTCGACCTTGACGGCGACGGTCTCACCGGTGATCTCGGCACCGAGCACCTTGGTGCTCAGCTTGAACTTCAGGCCCTGCTTGGCCAGCGACCGCTGGATCATCTTCGAGATCTCGGCGTCCATGCCGGCGCCGACCGCGTTCTGGTACTCCACGACCGTCACCTCCGAGCCGAGACGCGACCAGACGGATCCCAGCTCCAGTCCGATGATACCTCCGCCGATGATGACCATCTTCTTGGGGATCTCCTGAAGGGCAATCGCGCCCGTCGAAGTCACAATCTTCTTCTCGTCGATCTCCAGGCCGGGGAACGGCGTGGCCTCCGAGCCGGTCGCGATGATGATGTTCTTGGCCTTGAGCACGGCCGACGGCTCGCCCTCGTTGCCGGTCACCTCGATCTCGTTGGCCGAGAGGAACTTGCCGGTGCCCTTGTAGTAGTCGACCTTGTTCTGCTTGAACAGCATCTCGATACCCTTGGTCAGGCCGGTCACGGCGTCGTCCTTGGCCTTCATGAACTGCGGCAGGTTGATGGCCACGTCGCCGACGTCGATGCCGCGCTTCTTGGTGTCGTGCTGGATCTGGTGGTACAGGTGCGAGTTGTTGAGCAGCGCCTTGGACGGGATGCAGCCGACGTTGAGGCACGTTCCGCCGGGCGGGCCACGCTTGTCAATGCACGCGGTCTGCGGTCAGCGGGCAATTGCGGCGGCCACATACCTTCAGGCCCAGCTGGGCGGCCTTGATGGCGGCGACGTAGCTGTCTCGTTAGATCGGCCCGCTGTGCACGCGCCCGGACGGCCGTCGGCCAAGCCAATTCGTCCGCCCGGGCCCGCGCCGGATAACCTACCCTCCAGGGCCAGCGCCAATGACCACCAGGTCGAGCTCGCCTGTATCGTCAGCACTCTGTCCGTGCGCCGCGGCCCGGGCTGCCCGGACCGCCCGGACCCGGGCCGCCTTCGCCGCCCGGGCCCCGTGCGCCCCACTTACTCTCAGACGCCATTCCGCGGCGGAACTGGAACTGGCCGCCGGCCATGGCGTACACCGGGCCGGCAACACGCTTCACAGACGAAGCACGAACGAACGCCGATCGCGACGACACGGACGAAAATGACTTCAGCATTTCGGATAGAACTCTGTAATCTCTGAAAGATTAGGGTGGGGGGAGAGGGGCGATGGATTGAGTAAAAAACTCGTTGCGAAGGAAGAATATGGGGGATATATCCTGAGGATTTTCAATCATGCGGTAGTTTTAGAAAATTTTGGATGGGTGCGCTTCGCTGTCGGAAGCCCGCATCCGCCAATCGCCACGCCGCATTTTTCGAGGTGGCTGCTGGGACTACGACACTCACTCAACAAGCGCACGCTGGGACAACGTGGGTCGGAGCGGAAGCCTGCACGGGTCCCAGCCCGCGGGCCGACGCGGATGTGCGCCCGAGAGCCGGGTCCGGGCAGGCGCGGCGCAGCGGGCGGTGGTGGTCTGGTGACGGGCACGGCGCGGCCGGGGGAACTGTGTAGCCGGGGGCGGGCACGGGCGGTGGGCGGTGGTACCCGGCGGTGTCCACGGGTACCCGCGGCGACGGGGCGGCGCAACAAGGCGCCGGTGGGTCGTATGGCGCCGCCGCGGAGGCGCGCGGCGGGAGCGCGGCGGCGGGATGTGGCGGTGCGCCACGCGGCGTGGCGGTGTGTGGCGGCTGCCGAGCCGGGCCGCCGCGCGCGGATCCCATCTGGGGAAGCTCCGAGCCACGGCCGACCCGTACCCCGCGACCCGACCCGCGCATTCAGGGGCTCCCCGGACTACAGTCGGTCCGGCCGCTGCCGGTCACCCGATGCGGTTGGCCCGCGGCGCTTCACGCCCGATCTACGGCTAGGCGGGCAGCCGCTCGCGGCCGGCTCGCGTCCGGTCAGCTCTATCGGCGCGACGCCATTGCTCCGGCTCGGTGCCGACCCGGCGGACGGGCGGGTTAAGGTCAGATGACGTGCATTATTCTGGCCGTGCGACCTTGTCGATGGTGTCGCACAGGACGTCGACGGCGGCGTCCAGGTCGGCCGTCTCGCGTGCGAGCCGCTTGGCGCCGCGCTCGTCGCCCTTCTTGGCCTTGTTCTCGGGCACGGCGATGTCGCGTAGCCGGCTCTTGAGGAAGAACTCGATGCCCTTGAGCAGCACGTAGCTGGCCTTGGCCCGGACCACGAGCTGCGCCAGGTCGTGGTCGCGCTCGAACGGGTCGCGGTCCTTCTTGTGCTTGCCGCACACGCGCGCCACCAGTGCCCGGAAGAACCGGGCCAGCCACAGGTTCATGTCGGCCGCGGTCGTCAGGAAGTTAACGTTCTTGAGCACGGCCAGGCCGAGGTGGCCCTCGGCCACGAGCATCGCGTAGAATCGCGCCAGGTTAGCCGCACGCGTGGGCTCAGCCGTGGCGCCAGCCCTGCCGTGGAAGCGCTCGTCGAACTCGCCGCCGTCGCCGTCGGACTCGCTGTCGGATCCGTCTGCGAGGCCGTGGTCGAGCTCCTTGAACAGGTCCCACAGCGCGAACTGGAACGTCATCTTGATCGAGTGCTGCTTGCAGAGCGTGCCGGCGACGAACGCGTAGTACGGGTTGAACGTTTTCTCGCTGCCGCAGCAGTGGAGCAGCACGCGGGCGATCTCGCGCTCCTGCACGCGCCGCAGCTTGAGCTTCATCAGCCGGCCGCACGCGTCGACGTAGTCCTCGGCGCCCATGATCGCCACAAAGACGGCGCTGCGGACGGTGGTGTTCATGCGCTGCTCGCGCGCCAGAGCCAGCCAGTCGGGCTCGGCCGTGTCGAGCAGCTCGGTCATGGCCGACGCGTCGGCGTCGGGCTCGTCGCCGTCGAGCGTCTTGTTGCCGGAGCCGGCCCACGCGGCGCCGACGAGCCACCACCGGCCGCGAGTCTCGACGTTGTGGATGTCGTCGAGCGTCACGCGCATGGCGTCCGCTGTCTTGACGATGTTGCCGAGATACTTGCGCATGCGCGTGATGGACTCAGTTGCCGTGCTCGACGTCGTCAGCCGGTTGTTGCGCAGCGAGGTCACGGTCTCGATCAGGAACTTGGTGCGGGGGCTGCGGTCAGCACGGTCTTGTCGACAGCTTACTTGACCGCTGTCGTCGGCAGCTTCTGTGAAGCCTCCTGCAGCTGCAGAATGATGTCCTTGAGCGACGACGGGTCGTCGTGGCGGAGCTGAGTGCCGCAGTCTGTTGTCAGAACGGTCGGCGGCCACACTTACTCTGGATCAGGCGCAGCAGCAGTTCCGTGTGCAGCTCGGTGATCTCCTTGAGGAACAGCCGAATGAAGTCATAGATCAGACCGCACGCGACCACCTGGAACGTGTACAGCTGACTGAGCAAGACCATCAGGTTGGCACACTCCTTGCCGCGGTCGGGGCTGGCGTAGAACTTGTCAAACTCGAGAACCAGCGTCTGCACAAAGTATGCGCCAAAGTCGAGGCCGACTCGACGGAACAGCGCGGCAACGAGCGCAGCGTGCACAATCACGAAGCCCTCGAGCAGCGTGGCGCGGCCGGCGGTCGAGTCGATGATCAGCCGGGCCAGGACCTCAGAGACCGTCTGGCGGGGATTGTGTGCGTAAATCTTGACGAGATCGTCCACTATCGAGCCGATGTTGGCCTCGGACAGGCGGTTGAGCAGACCCTGGCATTGTCTGCGCAGCCGGGTGACTTCTTCGGACTCGGACGACGCCTCGAGCATCTTTTTGCGGAGCGACGGCGGGATGTATTTGCCGACGGGCGCGGTCGTAGGTGGCACATACGGATTCTCTTTGACACGAGGCGTTTCCTCAGGCTCCTCGTCGCTGGCGCTCTGGTCGTCGTCGTTGTCGTCATCGTCGCCACCACGTTCGTCGTCGTCGTCTTCGTCGACGTCGTCATCGTCGTCGTCGTCGTCGTCAAAGCCGACGTCTTCGTCGTCATCTTCGTCATCTTCGTCATCTTCGTCGTCGTCTGAGCTGACCGCTGGAGCCTTGCCGGGGGCCTTGCCTTTCTTTGGTGCCTTGACCTCACTCTTAGCCTTCTTCGGCGCCTCGGCCTCGCTGTCGGTCGAGTCGAGGAAGTCAAAGTTGAAGTCGTCGTCCGAGTCGGCGGCTTTGCGCTTGCCCTTCTTCTTATGCTTGATTCCGAGCTTGTGCTCGTAGTATGCAATGTCGTCCTCATACCGACGGTTCATGAGTGGGTCGTCGGCGACGGGCCCGGAGTCGTCGAAGCCGTCGAACTCGTCGATCTCGTCGTCGGCGTCGATCTCGCGCCGGACCTTCTTGGCCGTGTGCTTCTCCGGTTTCTTGGTCTTGACCGGCTTGGCGGGCGCGGCCGGCTTCGGCGGGGCCTTGACCGGCGCACGCTGCGACGGCAGCACGTGCTTATGGCGGCGTGGCATGGATCTGACGGCGATGGTGAACTGTGTGCGGGCGTCAGACAGGTGCCGGCTCAAAATTTTCGCTTGGGACGAAGTGGTGCGGCTCGTGCGGCTCATGCGGCTGGATCTACCCCTGAATCGGTGGCGCGGACCGCGCGGCGGCTGTGCCACAAGCGGGCGTTGCCGCGGCACAAGTGAAAATTACTGGCACGCAAAAAAGTCCGCCAGCGACGACCAGCACCGCACGGAACGCGCACCAATGGATAAGAACCGGGTTTCAAACGAGCAGGTACGGCAAGGATCGATGGGCGCGCTACGGATGGCGAGCACCAGGCGCGCGGGCGATGCTGACGATCCAGTTCCTGGCCAAGGTCGAGGAGCTGTTCAAGCAGCAGTCCGAGCAGGGCTCGGTCTTCCTGCAACAGAAGCGGCGTAAGTACGAAGGCGCGGGCGCGCTGACGACAGTGACACCGCACGACGACGTGGAGCGCAGCACTGGCACCGCGAACCTGGACGACCAGCTGCCGGCGGCGCAGTCGGCCACGTACTCGGTGCTGTTCCGCGTGACAGACGGGTCGCGCGACAAGGCTACAAAGAAGAAGTACACGACCGTGGTCGCACCGGCCGATCTGGACGAGTACTGGAAGAAGTACTCGGAGGCCGTCAAGGCTGGCCTGATCGGCCTGAAAAAGAAGGAGAAGAAGAAGGCGCCGGGCAAGAAGAAGAAGGCGGGCAAGGCGAAGAAGAAATGATTGTAGCATAGAGAATCCATTACGAATCCATTACGACGAGCAGCTGACGGGCGCCCGCGGCCACGGCTGGACGCGGTGAGGCGTGCGTATGTGCGTGGGGCTGCGTGGCTGCGACGGCGAGTAACGGCCGTCGGCGGCCGGTGACCTGCGGCCGCAGGCTGTGGGCGGCGGGTACATGCGGGTACATGTGGCTACATGGTGCGGCGGGTTACACCGGCCGACCCGCCGGCGGTGGGCCGGCCGCTCTGGGTGGTGGCTGCCGGAGGGGGTTGCACGCGGGTCGGGGCGGCTACGTCACCGGGTCGGGCGCTGGCGGCCCAACCACCGTCCGCAGCCGGCACGGGTGCCCGCGCCGGCGCCGCGACACGCGCGCGCACCGGCCGGGCAGATCGGCGCGGCGGTCAGCCGCGGCCGGCCGGAGGCGGCGCGGCGGCCGGCCCGCGCGATGCGACCCGGCGTGCGGCCTGCCGACCCGTCCCAGCCGGTGCGACCCGCCCGACCCGCCGACCCGCCGCCAGCCAGGGGTCATCTGCACGTCGAGCCCGCCACCGTGCACCGAGCCGGCGCGCGTCCGTCGCCTGACCGTCCTAGCCGAGCCGCCTAGGCCCAAGACGGGCGTTCCACGCGCCTGCGCTCGCCCGGCGCGCGCAGCGGCCGTCGTCGCGAACCCTTAACCCACACTAGGGTCCGCGTCGTCGTCTCCAGCTGCCACCGCTACGCGCGTCCGAGCCAGCCGAAAGCCGCGACCGAGCAAGCCCTCCGACGTGCAGCCCCGGGCAACGTGTTCCACAGGCCGCGAAACAGAGTTCAGACAAGGCCCGCGGTCGGGTCGAGTCTTTGTCGTCGTTGTCCCCGGCAGGGCGCAACAAAGGCCCCGAAGGCCTCCACAAAAACAAGCCAAGCACCGAGCAGGCTGTCCCGCAGGCAAGCATGGACGACGACATGACGGACGCCGCGCCGGGCGCGAGCCCGTCGCCGGCCCCGTCGCCAGCGCCGACGCCGCCGCCGCGGACGCCGACGCCGAGTGCGGACTACTCCGAGTCGACGTTGTTCATGCTGTACGACTGCAGCGACAGCCGGGTGATGTCGTACACGGCGGCGCCGTCGTCGCTGGCGACGCTCGGCCGGTGGTCGGGCAAGCCGCCCGAGTCGCTGCGGACGACCGAGATCACGATTGCGCGCGGCCAGATGCAGATATACAAGATCGAGGCCCACAACGCGACGTTCCTCAAGTGCGGCGGGGTGGTGCACCCGCTGATGAAACGGTAGGTCGCCGGGCGCGCGGGGCTGACGGCAGGCTGCGGTGCTGGCGGACGACGCCGAGCCAGTTTGTGTTTCCGCTGCCGACCGCCGGCAAGTACTGGCGGGTCGAGGTGCAAGCGTAAGTTGCCGCCGGGGCGCGCTGACGCCAGCGACGACGCCGACCTCGAGCTCCTGCACACCGTGCTGCGCCAGTGCTGCAGTGTGGTGGGGCCGGACGGCCGGCCGGAGGACGCCGGGCCGGGTGTGGTCGGCCACACGGTCGACCTGGAGCCGACCAAGATCCCCCGCCGGCGGCGCGCGCCGTCCGACCGGCTGTCGGAGCGCCTGGGCCGGTCGCGGTCTAGCACGCCGCCGTGGCCGGCGGCCGTGCTGGCTGTGGCCGCGGGCGCGCGCGAGCCGGCCCGCGATGGCGCGGTTACGCCGCACAAAAACGATATATACTCGGCTGGCCTGGACGACGCAGCCGACCAACTGCCCGTGCTCAAGCGCCGCAAGACCTCGACCGACCAAGACACCGCGCCGGCCAGCCAGCAACAGACGCCGCCGGAATCGCGCGGCCCGTCGCACTCGCCCACACGCTCGCTCACGCACTCGCCCGACCCGATGATTGAACGGTCGGGGATGTCCTTTCTACTCCCGCACTCTGGCTATGGGACGCCCGCGCTGTACGACCGCCCGGCCGCGCGGCTCGCCCCGCCGAGCCCGCCGGCCGAGCTGCCGACGGAGGCTCTCTACATGGAGCCCGTCGGCGACGATCTGTTTGACGTCTCGTTCGACGCCGACGCCGCGTGCCTGGCGCCGCGCGCGTACCGGTACGTGTACGCCACGAGCCTGCGCACGGAACAGCCGACGCAGTCGACCCGGCCGCGGCCGCCGCGCGACCACGCGCGGCCGGCGCCGGACGACGACGAAAACACGACCGCGGTCTCGTCGATCTTCTCGGCGGCCGAGTCCGACTCGGACACGGCGTGCAGCCTGTCAGACGACGACACGCTGCGCGCCGCGAGCCCGCCGGCCAAGCCCGCCGGCCGCGGCCTGGCCGGCCTCTTTGGCTGGCCGCGCCCGCTGGCGCTGTTTGGCCGCGACGACCGCACCTAGCCCGTCAGCGCGGGCGTCTCACTCTCTACTTTCTCTCTGCTGGATTCCTCCTCATGCTTGTGCTTTTCGCGGTCCGCCGCAGCTCTTGATTGGCGTTGGGGACCTACAAGCCGCAGGCACCTGCGCGCTGCTTTTTGCTGTACTCTACGCGGCTGGCCCGGTGCGGCCGCGCCACGCTCCTTGACACTGGATGTAATGGTGTATAATACGTTCTCTAGACCTCGGAACACCCGCGGATGTTTGGTAGACTGTCGCACAGACGACGCGCGAGCCGGCTGCTTGGTACTGTGACTCGCGACTTACCGCTTCGAGCGACGTGTTGCCCACCGGTCCCGAGCGCCCCTGATCGGCGCGACTCAGTCGTGGGCCGGCGGCCCGACGCGGTCCGGCGCCGACGGCCGCGGCGCTGGCGCGGCGGCGAGCGTCTGGCGGCTGGCGGCCGGCGGCTGACCGGGCGCTGCGGCGCGGGCGCCGCGGCGCAGGCGCGGCGGCCCGGCGCGGTGCGCCGCACGGCGTGCGGCGCGGGCGGACGGACGCACCCCGCATATGACTAAGCATGGCGATACAATGACTAAGCCGACGCTGATCCCAAGCCGCTGCCCGGCCTCCACACGACCTGCATGATCTTCCGACGAGGCCTGGGGAGCCCGTATCGTCTCGCACACACCATGGCGCGCCAGATCAGCGGCGAAACCGGCGCCGTGCTCACCGTCTACGACGGCGGCACGACGCTCGCAGCCCTGCCCAAGGGCCACTCGTTCACCAGCAAGCTGCCGGCCGAGTCGGAGCTGCCGACGCCGTCGGACGCGGCCACGGCCGAGTCGACGTCGCCAGAGCTGTTCCGGCCGCGGATCGTGCGCGACGGCGCGTTCGCGTACGTCAAGCCGGCGAAGCACGACGCGGCGCAGGCGACGGTCGTGGCCGTGTCGCCGACAGCCATGCGCGACCTGGGCCTGGCCTGGTCCGAGGCCGGCACGGCCGAGTTCCGCGACTTTGTGATCGGCAACCGCACGTGGGCCGACGACGGCATCTACCCCTGGGCGCAGGCGTACGGCGGCTGGCAGTTGTAAGTGGGACGCAGGCGGCGCTGACGGCAGCGGCCAGTGGGCCGGCCAGCTCGGCGACGGCCGCGTGGTCACGCTGTTCGACGCGCCCGCGGCCGACGGCAGCCGGCTCGAGGTCCAGATCAAGGGCGCCGGCATGACGCCGTTCTCGCGCTTCGCCGACGGCTGCGCCGTGCTGCGCTCGTCCATCCGCGAGTTCCTGGTCTCCGAAGGTAGGTCGCCGGCGACCGCGCTGACGCAGCCCTGCACGGCCTCGGCGTGCCCACCACGCGCGCGCTGGCGCTGGCGCGGTTCCACAACGAGAAGGTCCTGCGCGAGCGCATCGAGCCGCGCGCCGTGGTCGTCCGCATGGCCCCGTCGTGGCTCCGCATCGGCTCGTTCGAGCTCCAGCAGTCGCGCGGCAACCGCCGCGTGCTGCGCGCGCTCGCCGACTACACGATCGACCACGTCTACGGCGGCGTGGACGCGCTGGTGCCCGCGCGCGCCGACCAGCCCGGCGGCAACCGGTTCCTGCGCCTGTACCGCGAGGTCGCCAAGCGCACGGCCGCGCTGACCGCCCAGTGGCAGGCCTACGGCTTCATGAACGGCGTGCTCAACACCGACAACGTCTCCATCGCCGGGCTCTCGATCGACTTTGGCCCGTTCTCGTTCATGGACACCTTCGACCCGTCCTTCACGCCCAACCACGACGACGGCCTGCTGCGCTACAGCTACCGCAACCAGCCCACCGTCATGTGGTGGAACCTGGTCCGCCTGGGCGAGGCCCTGTTCGAGCTCTTCGCGTCCGGCGACGCCGTCGACGCCGACGCCTTCTGCGAGACCGGCATCCCGGCCGCGAGCGCCGACGCCACCATCGCCCTGGCCGAGGGCTTCATCGAGACCACCGGCGAGGAGTACCGCGCCTGGCTGACCTCGGCCTACGCGGCCGCGCTCGGCCGCCGGCTCGGCCTGGTCTCGCCGACCGACGCCGACGCCACCGGCGTCATCCAGGCCGCGCTCGACCTCATGAAAGAGCACGAGCTCGACTTCCACATGTTCTTCCGCCGCCTCGGCGCCGTGCCGCTCTTTGGCCCGGCCGGCGCCGACGTCCCCGACGACGCCGTGCTCGCGCTCGTCCCGGCCGACCGCGGCATGGCCGCCCCGCGCCGCGAAGACTCCGCGGCCGCCGTCCGCGACTTTCTGCGCACCGCCTACCGGCCCCGCCTCGAGTCCGAGGGCTCCACGGACGACGCGGCCCGCCGCGCGCGCATGGACGCCGTCAACCCGCGCTTTGTCCTCCGCAACTGGATCCTCGACGAGGTCATCGACCGCGTCGAGCGCCAGGAGGACAAGTACGTGCTGGACCACGTCCTGTCCATGATCGCCGACCCGTTCCGCGACTCGTGGGCCGCCCCGGGCACCCCTGCTGCCGACGACGAGCGCCGCTTCCTGGCCGACGTCCCGCGCAACAAGGGCGGCATTATGTGCAGCTGCAGCTCATAGTTTGTACACGATTATACACGATTCACGACGTTGCCAGCGAGACGCACGCTGCGGCTGACCGCCGCATCATGCGCAGGCGTAGACACGTTGCCTGTGCGGCTATATGCCGCACGCGGTGCGGCTCACTGCCGCAGGCAGCTACCCCCGACGGAGTCGCCGCCGGAGGCTCGCTGCACCGCCCGGGTACGAGCCTCCGGCGGGGGGGGGGGGGGGGGGGGGGGGGGGGGGGGGGGGGGGGGGGGGGGGGCGCGGCGGGGGCGGGGGC
>NW_027118039.1:0-46095 GCF_038497935.1 Neoaidaea tothii
CGCCACCCCCCCACCCCCCCCCCCCCCGGGGGCCCCCCGCCCGCGGGCCCCCCCCCCCCCGGGGCCCCCCCCGCCGGAGGCTCGCGCGTGGCAGTGCAGCGAGCCTCCGGCGGCGACTCCGTCGAGGGTGTGCCCTGCGGGCGGCGACGCGGCTATATGCCTACCGAGGGCCGACGGAGCCGGCGCCGGCAGAGACCATATAGCCGCATATAGCCGCATATAGCCGCTCGTCGCCGCCGCCCCCGCCGAGCCGCCGTCGCTCCTCGGCCGCAGCCCGCAGACCACACGCCGCGGCGCGGCGCCGGGTCGCTTAGATCGCGATCTAAGCGAGCGAACACCCAGCCGCGAAGCAGCTGCAGCGGCTGGCGCGAGTGCCTGACCCAGGACCGTGGTACGTGCGGCTCGAGCGGCTGGCGCCACCTGCGCCACGCGCCCGCACACGGATCGGGCCGAGCCCGCGCGCCAGCCGCGCATGACGTACTCAGCCGCATTTCGGCAGACGTACGCGGGCGTACGGACGCCCACAAACAGTCACGGCGAACCCTAGGGGGCGCGGGCGGGGCGTGGGCGCGGGCGGAAGAGCCGCGGGCGCCGCACGGCGTGCGGCGTGAGCCGCACAGCGTGCGGCGCCGTGACTCAACCCGCGGCCGGCGCCCGCGGCGCGCGGCGCTGCGGCCGGCGCCTAGTGCGTTTTCGTGCCTGGCCCAGCCGGGCTCTTTGTCACATTTTAGTTGTTGCACCACAACGCCGCAGTTGTGGAGGGCTAACCGCAGTCGTTGTTTCACGATGGCCTCTTGCTAGAACGTCAGGGCGGCCGCGCAGAAAAATCTTCGACCTTGGCCGGCACACCCTCGAGCATCCGCAGAGATACAGCAGGCCTTGCGCAGGCCCTGGATGCAGCAGCAGCGCACGCAGCGCGATTGCAGATCGCCGAGACCTCTCGGCCACGTTGGGCCGCACAGTCACAGTGGCCCGAAGCACAGAGCCGGCCCGGGCTGGGGCCGGCGAGCCCGCCGCGGGCGGCCGGGCAGCGGACGGCGCGGTGCCGGCGCTGGCAGCGTCGGTCGCCGCGTGCGCGCTGGACGAGCGGCGCGGGGGCCGGGCGCTGCCCGGCCCGGCCGCGTTCGGCACGCCGCCGTCGCTGTCGGCGCGGCGCCGGCCGTCGGGCCTGGTGCTGACGCTGCCGGTGTCGTCCTACAGCTTTGACGACGAGCGCGATGCGCAGGAGAACGCGGCACGGCGGCCACGGCTGGCGAGCGTGAGCTCGGTCAAGAGCGCGGGCACGCGCGCGTCCTCGGGCGGCTCGGCCGACGGCGAGGACGGGCCGCGCGCGCTGGCGTCGGTCGTGCAGAACGCGGCGCCGCCGACGCCGCGCGAGGGGCCGCCGCCGACGCCGCTGGCGGGCCCGCAGGTGTCGTATGCCCGCTTTGACCGGGCGCTGTACGCGGACCCGGAGGAGTTCCGGGCGGACGCCTACCCGGACGGCCCGGTGGCCGTGTACGCCCCGCAGATCTACATCTACTCGGAGCCGACGGCGGCGGAGGCGGCCGCGTTCGACGTGGTGATCAACGTGGCGCGCGAGGTGGCCAACCCGTTTGGCGGCCGGACGCCGCGGACGCCGCGGTCGCCGGCGGCACCGGCGTCGCCGCGGCGGCCGCCGCCGTCGCCGGCGCTCGAGCTGCCGGCCGGCGCCACCCACACGCGCGCCGGGGCCGGCCGGCCCGAGTACGTGTCGGTTGCGTGGGAGCACAACTCCAAGATCACGCCGGACCTGCCGTTCCTGACGGCGCTGATGGCCGCGCGCGCGGCCGAGGGCAAGCGCGTGCTGGTGCACTGCCAGTGCGGCGTCTCGCGCTCGGCGTGCCTGATCGTGGCCTTTGTCATGAAGGAGCGCGGCTGGGACCTGAACCGCGCGTACATGTGGGTCAAGCGGCGGGCGCCGGCGATCGGACCCAACATGCGGCTGATCTACCAGCTGATGGAGTGGGGCAAGACGGTCGGCGGCGACGGCCGCGACGGCCGCGACGACGACGACTCGGACGCCTAGCCGCCGGCGGCCGGCCGCCGTGCGGCGCCGGCCGGCCCAGGCGGCCCGGCCCCGCGACCCTATACCCCGACGCTTGTTCTGTCCCGCCCGCCGGCCCGGCCGGCGCGGCCGCGGCCGCGCCGCCGCGTCTGTCTGTACATAGCCAGACCCAATGCACCGTCTACGCACTCGTTCTGATTGCTTGATTTACGGTAAACAACAACACGCCGGGCGGCGGCCGCCGCGGCGGCTAGCCGACGACGAGCAGGCTCTTGCCGGCAAAGTACCGCACGTCCACGTCGGCGTCGTCCTTGAGCTTCTCCAGGTTGGGCACGACCAGCGTCCGGATGACGTCGTTGGCGGCGTCGAGCCGGGCGGCCTCCTCCGGCGTGAGGTCCTTGGCGGTGTCCTGTATCATGGCCTCTGGCTCGGCGTCGGGCTTGGCGGGCGCGCCGGCCTTGTCGCCGCCGACGGCCTTCTCGCGCAGGAGCCGGACGACGATCTCGTACGAGCGCGCGATGTTGAAGCGGATGTTGGGGATCGAGTCGCCGACCATGCTGTTGAGGAACGGCAGGATGTCGTCCTTGATCACGTCGTAGCTGACGACGGGCGCGAGCGAGGTCGCGGCCGAGCAGCTCGTCATCCGGTAGAGGTAGTTCTGGTTCGAGCCGGCCTCGACGATCTTGGGGATGATGGTCTCCTTGGACCACTCGACGCCGAAGACCTCGGTCAGGTTCTTGAGGTTCTCGGTCGCGGCCGCGCGGATCGAGAAGACCGAGTCCCAGAGCCAGCGCATGCACAGGTCGCGCAGCTGTGTGTCGAAGAACTTGACGCCGAGCTGCGACGCCAGCATGGGGATGTACTCGATGATCGCCAGCCGGACGCGCCACTGCTTGTCCTCGGCGAGCTGCTCGATGGCGGGCAGGAGCGACTGCGACAGCAGGTCGATGCCGATGACTGGCGTCAGCGGGCGCGGGCGGGGACTTACCGTCGTTGACGAGCTCGAGCTTGCAGATGATGTTGAGCCGGACCTCGGGGAACTCGTCCTTGAGCATCTGCAGGAACATGGGCAGCAGGAACTTGATCGTCAGGTCCTTGCCGAGGATGGGCGCCAGGCCCGAGATGTCCGTGGCCAGCGCCGCGCGGACGTGCTGCGACTGGTCGTTGACGAGGTCGTCCACGGACGGCATGATCTCGGCCAGCACGGTCTCGCGGTCGACGAGCTTGCAGAACCCGGGGATCTGCTTGACGATCACCGTGCGCACCTCGGCCTCGGTGTCCTTGAGCAGCTTGACGAACGCGGGCACGAGGTCGTCCTTGAGCGTGGCCGCGTCGGGGCCGACCGCGAGCGCGACCTTCTCGAACCGGTCGGCGACCATGTACCGCACGCGCCAGCTCTTGTCGGCAAAGAGCTCCTTGACGCGGCCGAGCAGCTGCGCGCGCGTCTCGTCCGGGCCGAGCACCTCCGCGATCGCCACGAAGACGTCGACGGTGAGCAGCCGGACCGAGTCCTGGTCGTCCTTCATGAGGTTGACAAAGAGCGGGATGATGTCCTCGACCACGTGCTCGCGCGCGATGTGCGGGATGAACGTCTTCAGGTTCGTCGCCGCCGCCCGGCGCACCATCGGCCCGTCGTCCAGCACCAGCTGCTTGTACAGATGCCGCAGCAGCGTCTTGCTCTTGTCCGACACGCGCGCGTACACGTACGCGTAGATCGCGGCCACGCTCACGCGGTTCGTGAACCACTCGGCGTTGGTCAGGCGCTGCACCAGCGGCATGAAGCTGCTCTCGACCTGCTCCGGCGTCATCTGGTCGCAGATCCGGTTGAGCGACGCCGTCGCCTGCCGTCAGCGCCGCGCGCGCGCCCACGTACCTTGTCGCGCACCAGCGTCTCCTCCACGCCCGCAAACGACTCGAGCGGGCTGATGAGGAAGTCCGCGTACTGCGGCCCGCCGATGTACGGCACGAAGTTGCCCAATTCCTCCGCCAGCACCGTCAGGACCTCGTCCTCGTCCTCGAGCGACTCTGCCCCGTCAGCGCGCCCGCGCGCGCCACGTACCCTCCAGGAACGGAATCAGCTCCTGCCGCGTGCGCTCGGCGCCGAGCGCCAGCGCGATCGTCGACAGCCGCCGGATGGCGGCCAGGCGCAGCGTAATGTCATCGTGCTGCCGTCAGCCGCCGCCGCGCGCGCCACCCACCTTGAGCTCGTCCAGCAGCACGGCCACGGGGAACAGCTGTTCCGACGGGGGCGACGATGATTCCATCTTGTTTTCTCCTCTCGCAGCTATCCAATTCGGCCCGTTCAACCCGCAATCTCTGTCTGTCCGATGGCTCTAGTGCTCTGCAACGCGAATCGACCGCGTTAGACTCCGGATAGATCGTTTAGCAAAAAATCCGCAATGTTCCCTGCCGCCGTCAGCCTGCCCGCCTGCGCTGCGCCCGCGGCGGGCCCCGCGCCGCGCCGCGCGCCCGCCGTGCGCGCCACCTACCAGCAATTAGGATGGATACCACGTCGATGCACGGATTCACCTGGCTTGGCTTCTATTAGTTGCACGACTCTGTTGCCATAAGACGGTGGTGGTGATGATTTCTCTACACGCCCTGGTGTTTGGCTGCTGGTGGGCGCTGCGGTCACCCAGAGGTTATGTCAGCTCGGGGCGATCCTGACGCAGCGCGCGCGCGCGGCTCGCGTAATTGCTTAGTCACCACGCGCGCGCGGCGGGCGCGCCGCGCTTGCGGCACAGACGCGCAAACGCCGCGGCGGTTGTGCGGCCTGGCCGCGCCACGCAGGGGCGGCGGCCCGGGCCGCCGCCGCACGGGGCGCGCCGCGGGGCGCGCCAGTTATGCCGCAACCGCCGCGCGCGCGCCCCTGGCCGCGGCGGCACAGCCGCCCCGCGGCGCCGCACTTGCAGCCGCAACCGCCGCGCGTCCGCCCCCGCCCGCTCTGACTCTAATTTTTTTTTCCACCGCAGCGCCGCCCGTGTTTGAGCGAAAACAGTCGCAATCAGCGAAACCACAGCGCAACAGAGCAATAGACAGCATGCCGACCGTTGCCGTTGACAAGGAAGACCTCTACGAGGCGTTGGGGTGAGTCGCAGCGCGCGCAGGCGCCGCGGCCGGCGGCGGCCGGCGGAACGAGACCGTCTGGGGAAGCGGCGGCGGCGGACGGCGGACGGAATTGCGGGCGACGCCAGGCCCGCGACCGGCCCGGAGCCTGCTCGGAGGGCCCGGGCGGCCGCCGGCACCGTGGCGCGTCGCCGGCGGCCGCGCGCCGGCCCTCCCGCCGCCGCGCCCGCGTGTTTGTGGTGTGTTCGGCGCTGACGTCCAGCCGGTCGTACACGACCGAGGAGTTCGACAACCTCTGCTTCGAGTTCGGCATCGAGCTGGACGAGGACGTAAGTGCGGGCGCGTGGCGCCGCTGACGGCAGACGTCGCAGGGCGAGCTGGCGGTGGTCGACGGCGTGCAGGAGCGCGCGCAGCTCAAGATCGAGATCGGCGCCAACCGGTGAGTGCGCGCACAGGCCGCGCTGACGGCAGGTACGACATGCTCTGCTTCGAGGGCATCGCGCGGGCGCTCAAGATCTACCTGGGCCTGATGGACGTGCCCAACTACCGGCTGTCGAAGCCGGCCAAGATGCAGCAGATCATCGTCAAGCCCGAGGTAGGCACGCCGGCGCTCCCCGCTGACCGCAGACGGCCCAGATCCGGCAGTACATGGCCGCGGCAGTCCTGCGCGGGGTGACGTTCACGCCGCGGCGGTACGAGTCGTTCATCGCGCTGCAAGACAAGCTGCACTCGAACCTGTGCCGCAACCGCACGCTCGTGTCGATGGGCACGCACGACCTCGACACGATCGAGGGCCCGTTCACGTACGAGGCGCTCGCGCCCAAGGACATCAAGTTCGTGCCGCTCAACCAGAGCCAGGAGATGGACGGCGAGCAGCTGATGGAGTTCTACGACGGCGACAAGAACCTCGGCCGGTTCCTGCACATCATCCGGGACTCGCCCGTGTACCCGGTCGTGCTGGACGCGCAGCGGCGGGTGTGCTCGCTGCCGCCGATCATCAACTCGGACCACTCGAAGATCTCGCTCGAGACGCGCAACGTGCTGATCGAGGTCACGGCCACGGACAAGACCAAGGTCGAGATCGTGGTCAACCAGCTCGTGGCCATGTTCTCCGAGTACTGCGCGGCGCCGTTCGAGATCGAGCCGGTGGCGATCGTGTCGCCGCACAACGGCGAGTCGCGGATCTCGCCGGACCTGACGCCGCGCAAGACCACGGCGTCGGTGGCGTACATCAAGGCGTGCTGCGGGTTCGACCTGCCCGCGGACGCGATCTGCAAGAACCTCGAGAAGATGTCGCTGCTGGCGCAGCCGTCGGCCACGGACGCGGACGTTCTCGACGTGCGCGTGCCGTGCACGCGGTCGGACGTGCTGCACCAGTGCGACATCATGGAGGACGCGGGCATCGCGTACGGGTACAACAACCTGCCCAAGACGTTCCCCAACAAGTCGAGCACGATCGGCGACGCGTTCCCCATCAACAAGATCGCCGACATCGTCCGCCGCGAGGTGGCCGCCGCGGGCTGGACCGAGGTCCTGCCGCTGATCCTGTGCTCGCACGACGAGAACTTCAAGTTCCTGCGCCGCGTCGACGACGGCCAGACGGCGGTCAAGCTGGCCAACCCCAAGACGCTCGAGTACCAGGTCGTGCGCACGTCGCTCTACCCCGGCCTGCTCAAGACGGTGCGCGAGAACCGCAAGCACGGGCTGCCGATCAAGATCTTCGAGGTCTCGGACGTGGCGTTCAAGGACGAGAGCAGCGAGCGCAAGTCGTACAACGAGCGCCACTGGGGCGCGGTCTACTGCGGCAAGACGTCCGGCTTCGAGACCGTCCACGGCCTGCTCGACCGCGTCATGAAGATGTTCCGGGTCGACTTTGTGGCCGAGGCCGACGCCAAGCCGGGCTACTTCATCCGCGAGCTCGCCAGCGACACGTACTTCCCCGGCCGCGCCGCCGCGGTCTTCTTCCGGTCGAAGAAGGACCCGGCGACGACGCACGAGCTGGGCTCCTTCGGCATCCTCCACCCCGACGTGCTCGAGAACTTCGACGTCGCCTACGTGGCCTCGGCGATCGAGCTCAACATCGAGCCGCTGCTGTAGCCAGTACCCTGCTCGATGCACATTAATACGATTGACCTCTCGCTCTATCAAAACACCGCCGCTAGCCCCACATCCAGTCCACGAAGCCGCACAGGTAGCCGCCCCACAGCAGGAACCGCAGCGCGCGCCCGAGCAGCGCGGGCCGCACGTGGTCGAACTTGCCGGCGCAGCCGAAGCCCTCGCTCTCCACGCCCTCGCCCATCTCGAGCGTGTTGCGCACGCGGCAGCCGCCCCACCAGTTGTACCACTTGGGCTGCTGGCACACCACCGCGCGGTCCAGGTGCTTGAACAGCGGGCCCGTCGGCCCGTCGATGTAGCGCCACTCGAACGGGTGGTAGCGCTGGCGCGGGTCGTCCGGCGGCAGCTTCTTGTCGCCCCAGTGCCCGGGGAACAGCAGCCAGTCCGCGCCCTGGTCGTCGCCGGCGTTGGCCGACACCGGCGTCTCGCCGTCGTACGTGTAGCCCAGGAAGTTGGCCGCCGGGTCCCACAGCGGCCCGCGGTCCGTGAAGTCCGACAGCATCCGGAACGGCAGGTCGTGCGAGTGCTGCCCGGTCGACCCGTAGTTGGCGTGCGTCCCGCGGCCCGAGTAGATCACCGGCCGCTCCGGCCGGCCCTCGGCCTTCTCCAGCGCCTCGAACGTGAACCCGCTGCCGCCGCCGTGCGCCGACATCCACAGCGAGTGCGGCCGCCCGTTGTGGAACCGCAGGATCGAGTGCTCCCAGTCGCCGATGTGGTTGCCGTACGGGCCGCCGCCCATCACAAACGGCCCCAGGTTGAACGAGTAGAAGTAGAACCAGAACGAGTCCACCCAGCCGTCGCCCTTGTCGTACACGATCAGGATCGCCGGCGCGTCGCACCGCCCGCTCTCGACGTCGATCCGGTTGCGCGCGCCCGTGATCCAGTCGGGGTCCACGTCGAAGTCCGAGTCCGACGTCAGGAAGACGTCGGCGTCGCGCGGCAGCCGCCCGACGTCCGCGCGCGTCATCGGGAACGACACGTTGGCCGTGATGTTCTGGCCATCCAGCACCGGGAACATGTGCGCGATGCTGCCGTCAGCGCCGCCGCCTGCCCACTTACAAGTCGTCCACGTCGCATGGCAGGTAGATCTCCTCCGAGTACAGGTGGACCATGGGGGCTGCCGTCAGCGCCGCCGCCGCCGCACCTACCGTATCTCGTGATGTAGTCCGGAATCACGCCGGGCTCGACCGCCCACCGCGGCTGCTCGTCGTACGCCGTGAACTGCACCTGCGCGGCGCTCGCCACGCCCACGACGGCCGCCGCGACGGCCGCCCACACCGCCCAGGCGCCGGCGCGCCACGGCCGTGCCGGGGAGCGGGCCATGCTGTTTGCCGTGCGGCTTGTAGTTCGCCTGTCTCGCGTGTGCTGCGAGCGGCGTGTGTCTGCTGCCTGCCTCTGTAAGTCTGCGTCGCCGTGCGAGCTCGATGGGCCTCTGGTGAAGAGATGTCGCCTGGAACGCCTGGGGACAGGAGCTGGGTGCCGCACAACCCGCACAAGGCCTGGTGACGTTGTCCGCCTGCGGCACATGTGTCGCGCGCCGCGCCACTTGTGCGACCCGCGCCGTCCGGGCCGCGCCAATGGCCGCAATCTCCACCGTTGTCTCCGGCGAACGCCGGAACAAGGCGCTGCACCACGCGCGGTGGGCCCGCCTGCGAGCCTAGCGCGCCTGCACCTGCGCGGGTGTCGCCCGCCCGGCACCCGCGGCCGTGCGCCTGCCGCACCAGCGCCGCACGCCGTGCGGCTTGCCGCTCGGAGGGCGTGCGGCTGTGGGCCGCTGCTCAGCCGCACGCCGTGCGGCTCGCGCGGCTGTATCCCGCCCGCAGCCCCCCCCGACGGAGTCGCCGCCGGAGGCCCGTACACCTGATGAGCGGGCCTCCGGCGGCGGGGGCCGGGGCGGGGGGGGGGCCGGGGGGGCGGGGGGGGGGGGGGGGGCGGGCCGCCCCCGGGGGGGGGCCCGCGGGGGGGGGGGGGGGGGGGGTGGGCGGGGGCCCCGGGGGGGCCCCCCGGGGCGGGCCCCCCCCGCCGGAGGCTCGTACACTGCTGAGCGAGCCTCCGGCGGCGACTCCGTCGAGGGTAGCTGCCCTGCGGGCAGGTTTCGGATGCGCTTATGAGCCGCACTGTGTGCGGCTCACTGCGGCTATATGCCGCCCGCAGGGCGCACCCTCGACGGAGTCGCCGCCGGAGGCTCGTAGACACTGCTGACGCCGTCCGCGACGGCCCCGAAGGCGCCTGGGCGGCTCCCTGCAGCTAGAGCGCGGCTACATGTCTGCCGCAGGTACCTGCCGCCTGTGCACCGGCCTCGGTCGGCTACTGCGACGGCAGGCGGCTATGCGGCTTTATGCGGTGGCTATATGTCGATGGCCTTGGCAGTCGACGGGACGCTCTGCCGCGGGGCGAGCCACAGCCTGCGCGGCGCACACGCAGCGCCTGTAGGGCGCACCTCGACAGTGTGGCTCCAGAGACCTGCTCGGTAGATGTAGAGCCTCCGGCGGCGACTCCGTCGAGGGTGCGCCCTGCGGGCGGCGTACAGCCGCAGTGAGCCGCACCGCGTGCGGCTTGTACGCGCAACCGATACCTGCCCGCAGGGCAGCCACCCTCGACGGAGTCGCCGCCGGAGGCTCGCTCGGCAGGTGTACGAGCCTCCGGCGGCGACTCCGTCGAGGGTGCGCCCTGCGGGCGGCATATAGCCGCAGTGAGCCGCACAGTGTGCGGCTCATACGCGCAACCGACATCTGCCCGCAGGGCAGCTACCCTCGACGGAGTCGCCGCCGGAGGCCCGCTCATCAGGTGTACGGGCCTCCGGCGGCAACTCCGTCGAGGATGCGCCCTGCGCGCGGCATGTGCCGGCCCGGCAGCGGCCGTCGTAGTATAGGAAACAATTATAGATACAAAACTTCGTGAATGTCTTTTACTCGTCGTCCTCGGCGACGTCGTCGTGGAAGGTCTTGCCCTCCAGGGTGGGCTTGATGACGCCCGCGCGGATCAGGAAGTCGCCAAAGTGCTCGCCGTCGTTGCGCTCAATGGACCAGCGCTTGAACAGGGGCTTCAGGGCGTCGAGCGCCTGCTCCTCGTTGACGCTCGACTTGTAGAGCTTGTTGAGGCGCTGGCCGTAGTAGCCGCCGCCCAGCATGAGGTTGTAGGCGCCGTAGGCCTTGCCGACCATGGCGACCTCGGCCAGCCACGGGCGCGCGCAGCCGTTGGGGCAGCCGGTCATGCGCATGACGACGCTGTCGTGGCGCAGGCCGATCTCCTCGAGGTAGGCCTCGAGCTTGGTGATGAAGACGGGCAGGTAGCGCTCGGACTCGGCCATGGCCAGGCCGCAGGTCGGGAAGGCCACGCAGGCCGACGACGACAGGCGCAGGGCCGAGAACTGGAGGTTGTCGAGCTTGTACTCGGCGAGCATGGCCTTCATGGTCGGCAGCAGCTCGTCGGTGATGTTGCTGAGGATGAGGTGCTGGTTGCCGGTCAGGCGGAACTGGGCCGGGCCGGTCATGGCCTCGGCGATCTTGCGCAGGCCCGTCTTCATCTGGAACTCGGGCGTGTCCTCCACGCGGCCGTTCTCGATGAACATGGTGAAGTGGTGGAGGCCGGTCTCGTCGGTGATCCAGCCAAAGTGGTCGACGTTGGACTGGATGGTGAAGTCGCGGCCCGGCTGGAGCTTGTAGCCCAGGCGCTCCTCGACCTTGGCCTTGAAGCCCTCGACGGTCAGGTCGTCGACGGTGTACTTGAGGCGGGCGTGCTTGCGGTCCTTGCGGTCGCCGTGGTCGCGCTGGACGAGCACGACCTTCTCGCAGACGTCCACGACCTGGGCCGTGGGCACGTAGCCGATCAGGCTGCCCGTGCGGGGGTACGTCTTCTTGTTGTTGTGCGTGGTGCCCATGCCGCCGCCGATGAGCACGTTGAAGCCCTCGAGCCGGCCGGCGTCGTTCTTGATGGCGACGAGGCCGACGTCGTTGGCGTAGACGTCGACGTCGTTGTACGGCGGGACCGTGATCGCGATCTTGAACTTGCGCGGCAGGTACGTGGGGCCGTAGATGGGCTCGAAGTCCGTGACCGCGTTGCCGCCGACGAGCTGCTTCTTGCTGTCGGGCTTGTCGTCCGACAGCCAGATCTCGTGGTAGGCCGACGTCGACGGCAGCAGGTGCGTCGAGATGTCCGTCGCGGCCTGCAGGATGTCCTTGTGCAGCGCGGCCTGCGCCGGGATCGCCGAGCACATGACGTTGCGGTTGACGTCGCCGCACGCGGCCAGCGTGTCGAGCAGGCACGCGTTGATGCCGCGCATCGCCGTCTTGAGGTTGCGCTTGATCACGCCGTGCAGCTGGTACGTCGCGCGCGTCGTGATCTTGAACGTCTGGTTGCCGACCGACGACGACAGGTCGTCGATCGCGATCCACTGCGCCGGCGTCGACACGCCGCCGGGCATGCGCACGCGGATCATGAACGAGTACGCGGGCTCGAGGCCGGCGGCCTTGCGCTGGTCGCGCAGGTCGCGGTCGTCCTGCATGTACGTGCCGTGGAACTTGGTCAGCTGCTGGTCCGACGCCGGGATCGAGCCCGTGCTCTCGTCCAGCAGGGCCTCGGCGATCGTGCCGCGCAGGAAGTTGGACTCGATCTTGATGTCCTCGTTCGTGATCGGCTTGGGCTCGTCCACGATGGCGCCGACGCCGTCGACGCCCATGGCCTTCCACAGCGCGGCCTCCCAGTCGACGTAGGCCGTCTGGTGGCCGTCGGGGTCCTGGTCGTCGCCGAGGCCGAGCGGGACCATGGCGACCGCGCCCAGCGACGCCAGCTTGCGGTCGAGGTCCTTGGCGGGCTTGTTGTAGTAGACCCGGTCCTGCTTGCGCGGCCAGTAGAGCGAGTCGCCCATGCCGAAGACGGCGTAGTTGAGCGCCGAGAGCTCGAGGTCGTTCGCGCCCTTGACGGCCTCCCAGAAGTTGCGGCCGTTCTGCGGGAACTCGCCCTGGCCGGCGGTCGACGACACGAAGACGACGTTCTCGCCCGTGGGCAGGTCGTCCACCGGGAAGTCGTCCATGGCCATGGCGACCGCGCCCAGGCCCTTGGCCTTGGCCCGCCGCGCGAGCTTCTTGGCCAGGCCCTCGGCCTGGCCGCCGTCGGACGCGTACAGGATCGTCAGCGGCGGGCCCACGAGCGACTCCATCAGCTTCTCGTACGACTCCTTGGCCTTCTGCTGCTGCTGCGAGCGCACCTCGGACGCGTACGACCCGGCCACGTTCTCGCCAAACACCGGCACGGCCTTGGCCAGCTGCGTCAGGTGGTTCTCGCGGTCGAGGAACGCCTTGAGCTCCTTCTTGAGCGCGGACGAGTCCAGCGAGAACGCGGCGTCGGACTCGACCGTCGGGTTCCAGCGGTAGAGCGGCCAGTACCCGGCGTCGACCGCGGTCTTGGTCTCCTGCAGCACCGTCACCGGCGAGTCGACCTCCTCGAAGTACGGCAGGTACGCCATCACCACGGACGGGCCGTCGAACTTGGCCGCCTCGAGCAGCGCCTGCAGCGCCTGCGTGTACGACGAGTACACGGCGATCGAGGCCACGTACGCGTTGGAGTAGTTCATCGCGTACAGGCCGACGTCCTTCTTGCGCCGGGTGGCGTCGGCCTCGGCGCGCTTGGAGTACGGCTGCGAGTCGATGATGAGCACGTTGACGTTCTTGCCGGACGCGATGATGTGGTGCACGCCCGAGTTGCCGAGATCGTACGACCACGCGTCCGAGCCGATGATCCACGACGACTGCTCGGTCAGGAACTGCTTGCGCGCGAGCAGGTCCGCGGCGACGGGCGCCTGGTCGGCCGCCAGCAGCGCGGCGAGCTCCTCGCCGGTCTCGGCGAGCGTGGCGGCCTTGCTGTTGTGCGCCAGCAGCCACTTGGACGCGGTCTCGACGGTCTCGGGGGCCAGCGCGGCCTCCTTGACGGCCTTCTCGAGCGCCTTGACGAACGCGGCCTTGTCGTCCTCCTTGGCGAGGAACGCGCCGTAGCCGTACTCGGGCCGCGTGGCCAGCCCGGCCGGCACGCCGGCCTGGTCCTTGTCGAGCGCGTTGAGGATCGCGAGCTTGTTGCCGAAGATGTTGTGCAGCATCTTGGTGTACGCGGTCTCGAGCTCCGGCTGCGTCGGCCGGAACGCCGCGTCCAGGTCGTGCGGGAACGACGCGCCCACAAACAGGTTCTGGATCGGCGTCTCGGACTGGATGTTCTGGATCATGCCGCGCAGCGCCTGCGCGATCGTCTTGGCGTCCAGGAAGCCGAGCTGGTAGCCCACGACGACCGGGATGGCCGGCGTCTTGGACACGTCCTCGTTGAGCGACGAGATCACGTCCAGGAAGAGCGGGCCCCACTTGGTGGTCTGCCGGTGCAGCTGCTCGAGCACGCCCAGCCGCTTGACCGACTTGGGCAGCGCCGCCAGGAACTTCTCGGACGACCACGGCCGGTAGACGCGCACGGTGGCGACGCCGACCTTGCCGTAGACCTCGCCCCACGACGCGGCCGCGATCGTCTGGACGAACGTCTGCGCGATCGAGCCGAAGATGAGCAGCGCGGTGTCCGCGTTGGACGCGCCCTGGTAGTCGAACGCCTTGTAGCCGCGGCCGGTGGCCGCGCGCACCGACTCGAGCACGGCGTCGACGTCGTCTAGCCGGTCGGCCGTCGTGTATGTGCTGGCGGCCACCGGCACGCCCTCGACCGTCTCGGCCGGCGCGGTCGACCGCGCGTTCCAGTACAGCCCGCCGACGGCGGCGCCCGGGCCCAGCGCGACCGAGTCGCGCGGGAAGATCTTCTCGAGCTGCTCGACGTCCTCGAACGGGATCGGCGTCTCCTCGCCAGCGGGAGCGTTGAAGAAGTGGATCACGCCCTTGCCGGTCTGCAGGGCGAGCGCGTGCGCGGCCACGGCCAGGTCCTGGGCCTCGCGCAGGCTGAACGACTGGATCAGCGTGAAGCCGAGCTGTCTGAGCGCCGTGATCTCGGCGTAGTCGGGGAAGTCGCGGCTCATCGACACGTGCAGCACGACCGGGCGCTTGGCCAGCTTGGACAGGTACGGGATGCCGGCCGGCAGCGTCGACGACGTCGTCACGGCCGAGACGTACGTCTTGTGCTTGAGCTCCTCGACCACGGCCAGGAACGGGTCCGTGTTGTGTCTGACCGCGACGACCTGGGGCAGCGTGCCCTTCTTGGCGACGAAGCCCCGGGTCTTGTGCCGCGAGATCTGCTCGAGACCGTGCTGGAATCCGACCTCGGGCGCCTTGTTGATGGAAGGCTGGACCGAGAAGACGACCTCGGAGAAGAGGTATGCGATGCGGGCCGCTGGGATACGTTAGCGCAGTTCGACGGAACAGGGCGACGGCCGGGCGGCGAGGCCGGGGGGGCGCCGGGGAGGCGGCGGGGGGGGGCCACTGGGCTGCTGGCCGGGGCCGGGCGCGCAGGGCCGGGGCGCCGGCGTGCGGCGCCGGGCAACGCCGTTGCGCCGCAGCTAGTGCGGCGCACTGCAGCTAGCTGCGATGCCCGACCCAACCGTTCGGGACGACCCCCACGCATGCGCCGGCCCGGCGCACACGGTGTCACGGGTACGGCCGATCCAGCACGCCGGCGCGGTGCGACCCGGCCCAGCGTCCGACCGCCCGCGTCCGACCGCCGGCCGCCCGCCGCCCGGCCGCGCCCGCCGCACACCCGCCGCTGCGCCACAGGCGCCGCCAGGGTCCAGCCGCGCCATTGCCGTCCTCCGCCCGCCGCCGTCTCGCCCAATACACTCACCAGCGTCTTCCCGCGTAGAAACCATTCCGAGGGGAGGAGCCATTTCGAATATTGTTGCAATATCAAGGCAGCAAAATGGGAAATGGGTGTAAAGGATGCAAGTAAAATTTATAAAAAAAATTGTTAAGCCTGTGTATGGCTATATAACCTAAACCGTAGGTTTCCGCAGCGTTTACTCTACGTCTCCACCGCCGCCAGCTGGCGCCGGGGCACCTGCCCAGCGGCGCTGCAGCCACGCCGCACGGTGCCCGGGGTCGGGCGCGGGATTTCGTCGTCGGCGGTGGCGAGCACGCGAGCGCCGGATCGGGCCGCGCCGGGGTCAGGCCACGGCGGGCACGTCGGCGACCCGACGTCGGCGACCTCGCCGGCGTCGTGCGCCCGCAGCCCGATCAGCCCACGCCGCGGCCGTTGGCAGCTGTTCTGCCCATGGGATGTCAAGTTTTTGGAGGTCTAGGATGCCAGAAACTCACTAGCCGCAATTGCGCCATCAGCCCCGGTGGCCACCGGCCAATGGGGCTAGCACAATAGCGCTAGCAGAGCGTAATCCGGGCGCGGTGATTGCCCACGGCCGCGGGCGCGCAGCCCCGTGGCTGCAGGCGGCGTGGCGCCGGCTGTGCCACGGCGGCGCGGGCGCGTTTGTGTGGTCCAGCCATCGGCCGCGGGCGGTCCAGCCATAAACGCCGCGGCTGCTAGGCCAAGTGTGGCAGTGGTGGCGGCACTAGCCGCAGGGCGGCGGGGCTTACGCAGGCGTTTGCGCCGGTTGCACCGCCCATTCGGGGCGCAGATGGGGCGTATGGCGCCATCGCGGGCGGTGCTGATTGGCGCGGGGCGCGGGTGGCTTGACGCAAGGAAAAAGGTGGATTGCAACATCGCACGTGACTGTCACGTGTCGCTCACGTGCTACGACCCGAACGTCGCGCCCGCGTTCGCGTTCTTGAGCGCCGTGCGCTTCTGCGCCGAGATGCGCCAGTCGTTCGGGTCCGACGCGTACCGGTTGTGCAGCGGCTGGATCCGCTCGGCCTTCTTGCGCTTGCTGAGCTTGTCCGTGTCGGCCACCTTGAAGAACGTCGGCGACGCCTCCACCAGCCACCGCGGGTCGATCGCGGTGGTGCACTGCATGTACTCCTTGGACGTCATGAGCAGCGTGTGGTAGATCACGTACTCGGCCGTCTTGCCGAACAGCGCCGACGACGGGTGGATGTACACCGGCGTGTTCTCGATTAGCGTGCGGAAGCCCTCCTGCGGGTCCCGCCGCGCCGCGTTGCGGAAGAAGCCGGTGCACATCGCCCGCCGGACGCGGTCCGTGTCCGCGCCGGCCGACAGGATCGGCTGCTTGTGCCGCTGCATGATCTGCACCAGCTGCTGCCGCACGTCCTGCGTCCGCTTCATCGACCGCGCCTGGATGAAGTTCTCGTAGCACCACGACGCCGAGAACCCGTTCGACCGCCACGCGTTGAACACCGTCAGCAGCGTCAGGTGGTCGCCCGTCGGGTCGTGGAACCGCGCCTTCTTCTGGTCGGCCGCCTGCTGCTTGTCCTTGGGCCGGTAGAACACGGTCTGGACCGAGAGCATGGCGATGATGCTGAGCACCTCCTCCGAGCAGCCCAGGTCGACCGACGCCAGCAGCACGCGCGCCAGGCCGGGGTCCATGGGCAGGTCGGCCATCTTGCGGCCGAGCCGCGTCAGCAGGCCCTCGTCGTCGAGCGCCGACAGCGCGTAGAGCTCCTCGAGCGCCGACAGCATCGTGTTGGTCGGCGGCGGGTCCATGAAGTCGAAGTTGAGCAGGTCGTTGATGCCCATCGCCTTGAGCATCAGGATCGTGTGCGACAGGTTCTGCCGCTGGATCTCGGGCACCGTGTTGGGCTGCATCTCGTTCTGGTACGCGGCCTCGGTGTACAGCCGGTAGCACTTGCCGGGGCCGGTGCGGCCGGCGCGGCCGGCGCGCTGCCGCGCCTGCGCCTGCGAGATCGGCAGCACGACCAGCGAGTCCATGCCGAGCTTGGGGTCGTACGCGCTGATCTTGACAAACCCTGGGTCGACCACGTAGTAGATGCCGTCGATCGTGATGGACGTTTCGGCGATGTTGGTCGCGATCACGACCTTGCGGCTGCCGGGCGGCGCCGGGTCGAAGATGCGCGACTGCACCTCGCTGGGGAGCGCGGAATACACGGGCAGGACTGCGGTCAGCGCGCTCTGCCGCCCACTTACCGATCAGCTCGGGCACGGACGGCCCGAGCGCCTTCATGCGCTCGTACAGGATCTCGCACGACGTGTCGATCTCCTCCTGGCCGGTCAGGAACACCAGGATGTCGCCCGGCGGCTCCGACAGGTGGATTTGCATGACCGTGATCAGCGCAGCGTCCAGGTAGTCCGACTCCTGCTCCTTGGTGAACATGATGTCCACCGGGTACGTCCGGCCGGGGATGAACAGGATCGGGCAGTTGTTGAAGTACGCCGAGAACTTCTCGGCGTCGAGCGTGGCGGACGTGACGATGAGCCGCATGTCCGGCCGGCGCTTGAGCGTCTTCTTGAGCAGCGCAAACAGGATGTCGGTGGCGACCGTGCGCTCGTGCGCCTCGTCCAGCATGATCACCGAGTACTGCTTGAGGTCCGGGTCCAGCAGCGCCTCGCGCTGGAGCATGCCGTCCGTCATGTACTTGATCTTGGTGCGCGGGCCGGACGTGTCGTCGAACCGGATCGTGTAGCCGACCTCCTCGCCGACCTTGCAGCCGACCTCCTCGGCGACGCGCTTGGCGACCGACATGGCGGCCACGCGGCGCGGCTGCGTGCACGCGATCTTGCCGTGCTCCGCAAAGCCCTCCTCGGCCAGGTACTGCGTGATCTGCGTGGTCTTGCCGGAGCCGGTGTCGCCGACGACGATCAGCAGCTGCTGCTCGCGCACGGCCTCGATCAGCTTGTCGCGGAACTTATACACTGGCAGCGACTCGCGCTGCTCCTTGATGGACATGTTGGTGATCCGGCCAAACGACGTCGAGTTCTTGAACGCCGACTTCTTCCACTCGGGCATCTCCGGCGCGCCCTTGCGCGCCAGCGCCTTGTTCTTGATGTCCTCGGCGAACGTGCGCGTGCCCGGCGCGACCATCGGGTCCTCCCACTGCTCGGTCAGACTGGCCTCCTGGGCCTTCTTCTCGGCCTCCTCGCGGGCAGCCAGCTGCCGCTGCTCGCGCCGGTCCTTGGCCAGGCTGGTGCCGGTCATGGCCGCGCGGTAGAGCGAGCCCTCGGGGGCCTTGACGACGCGGATCGGGCTCAGCTCGAGCGACTGCTTGGTCTGGCCGGCCAGGAACGGCGGCTCCTCCTCGCGGACCTCGATGTCGACGTCCTCCTCCTGCTCGAGGTAGGACGGGTCCTCCAGCGCGTCGACGTCCTTGTCGATGTCGGGGTAGTCCGCGGCCGAGAGCGCGCCGGACGCGATCAGCTGCTTGATCTCCCAGCGCTCGGGCGACGTCAGCCGCTTGCGCGCGCGCTGCTGGCTGGCGTACGCGCCCAGCGCGCTGCCGGAGCCGCCCATGCTGCCCATGCCGCCCATGCCGCCGTTGGCCTCGGAGATGGCAAAGAGCTGCTGCGCCGGCGCGAGGTCCTCGCCGGTGAGCTGGTCGACGTCCTTCATCGAGAGCCCGATGCGGTCGCCCTGGACCGAGACCACCTTGACGCGCACGGGCTGGTTGCGCGAGATCAGGTCGGACGGGTGGTTGACGCGGCCGTTGGCCTGGATGGCCGAGACGTGGACGAGGCCGTCGACCGGCCGCCGCAGCCCGGACAGCGACACGAACACGCCAAAGTCCTTGATGCCCGTCACCCGGCCCTCGTAGATCTTGTACAGCTGCGGGCCGTCGTCGAGATCGCCGTCGCGGCCGCGCCGGGGGCTGGTGGACCGGTGGCGCCGGCGCCGCTCGTCGCGCGGCGACGCCTCCAGCAGCCGCTTGCGGCTCTCGTGGACCTGGCCGTTGCCGGCCTCGGGCGTGGGCTCGCGCACACGGTCGGGGCGGTCGCGCGGGCGGCGGTCTGAGCGGTGCTCGGACCGATGCTCGGACCGGTGCTCGGATCGCCGCTCGGATCGGTGTTCGGATCGGTGCTCGGACCGGTGCTCGCGGTCCCGGTCGCGGACCTTGTCCCGGTCCCGGTCGCGGACCTGGTCCTGGTCCTGGTCCCGGTCCCGGTCCCGGTCCCGGTCCCGGTCTCGGTCCCGGTCCCGGTCCGATCTGTGTCGCTCGGTCCGGTCCCGGTCCGACCGCTCGCGGTCCCGCCGCTCGTGCCGGTCAGACTCGTGGTGCGACCGCCGCTCGCTCTCGCGGTGCCGGCGGTCCGAGTCACGGTGTCGCCGCTCCCGCTCCCGGTCGCGTTCTCGTTCTCGCGGTCGCTCCGCCGGCCGATCCGGCTGCTCGATCGGCCGCTCCGCCGCCTGCTTGTATTTCGGAAACATCAGTCGGATAAATCGGTCCAGGCTGTCCACCAGCGTCTCCGAGAAGTCTGCGCCCGTGCTCGCCAGCATCTTGCTGAACCCATCCTTGTCGGCGCACTTGTCGTGCAGCTGCAGCACGAACTGGGCAACGGCCTTGTCGCGCACGCCCGTGTGGTTTTCGAGCTCGGACGTCAGCTTCGACACCAGCGACAGGATCTCGAGCTGCTCGAGATCGTCGTAGGCTTTGAGCAGGCTGCTGAACTTGGACTGTCCAGCCAGCCGCTGCAGTTTGTCCATTCCGGCGGAAGGCATCGGTCGTCGTCGTCGGCGGCGGCGTGCGGCGCTTCCAGAAAAAAAACACGAAATCATGTCCGGGTAACTCGCCGACGCCGACGTCCGCGCGGCCACCAGATCAACCGTCACAGCCGATTGCCGCCGATTGCCCGCACCCCAGACGCCGGCAGCCGAGCACAGAGACCCAGGTACGCACCCATCATGCCTGTCGACATCGCATGGACGATCTTCTCGGAGGGCGTCGAGGCCGTGCCCTTTTGGCCGTGGATCCAGGACCACTGGACGTGGGCGCCGTGGATCGCAGGCACAGTGCTGCTCAAAAAGTATTTCAGCGGGTCCAAGAACACGTGGGAACGCGACATGCACGGGCGCGTCGTGCTTGTGACGGTGAGTGGCCGGCGGGCGCGCTGACGGCAGGGTGGAACGGCGGGCGTAGGGGCCGCCGTCGTCGAGGACCTCGCCGCACGCGGCGCCCAGATCGTGCTGCTCGTGCGCTCGCTCAGCGACGGCTGGCTGATCGACCACATCACGGACCTGCGGCAGCGCAGCAACAACCATCTGATCTACGCCGAGGAGTGCGACCTGTCGTCGCTGCACTCGATCCGGCTGTTCGCCACGAAATGGATTGACAACAGCCCGCCGCGCCGGCTGGACATGGTCATCCTCTGCGCGGGCGTGTTCCAGCCGCCGACGCAGCCGCGGCAGGTCACGGACGACAACATCGAGCTGCAGTGGGGCGTGAACTACCTGGCCAACTACCACCTGCTCAACATCCTCTCGCCGGCGCTGCGCGTGCAGCCGCCGGACCGCGACGTACGCGTGATCATGGCCAACTGCAGCGCGTACGTGCTGGCCGACCTTGACCTCGACGATGTCGAGTTCCACCGGCGGTCGTACCCGCAGAACCAGCCGTGGCGGGCGTACGGCTCGGCCAAGCTGGCCCTGAACATGTACGCCAAGGAGCTACAGGCGCAGATCGACGCGTACTCGCGGCCGGACGGCCAGCCGAACAACGTGCGCGTGTTCATGGCCAACCCGGGCTTTGTGCGCACGGCCTCGTTCCGCCGGGTGGTCACGCTGGGCAGCTTGTGGGGCCTGGCCGTGTACCTGCTGACGTACGCGTTCTGGTGGATCGTGCTCAAGAGCCCGTGGTACGGAGCCCAGACGCTGCTGCATGTGGCCATGAGCCAGGACTGCGGCCTTGGCGAGGGCGGCAAGTCGTTTGTCGAGTGCGAGGAGGTCCGCAGAGAGTAAGTTGGAGCACGAACGCGCTGACGAGATCGCCGCGCGCCGAGATCCGGGACGAGGCCCTGCGCAAGAAGCTGCTGCAGGTGTCGGCGGCGATGGTGGACAAGGCCGAGAAGGACGGCGCCGTGCGGCGCAAGAAGACGCAGGCCGAGGGCGGGAAGGACGCGGGCAAGGACGCGGGCACGGGCGCGGGCAAGGGCGCGGGCAAGACGGCCAAGCCGGCGGCCCGACCGGCCGCGCCCGCCGCGACCACGACCGCCACAGCGCGCCCAGCCGCGGCCGCCCGCAAGTCGCGCAAGACGTAGATAGATGTACAGCTAGGAATCTTCCTTTATTCAAAACCTGCGTGCCCAAATCAAAACTACTATACTTTTAACTTTTAAGATCTTGGAATGGGACTGTGTCCGCCGAGAGGTCGATTGTCGCACAGTTTGTCGTCGCTTACTGGAGCGAGGGGAAGTCGGTCGTGTTGCTCAGGCTGACCTTGAACGCCGGGGCCGGGGCGGCCTTGGGCGCGCGCGCGGGCTTGGCGTCGCGGGCACCGTCACGGCCACCGCGCGCACCGCCGCGGCCGCCGCGGGCACCACCGCGGCCGCGCTCCGAGCGCTCGCCGCGAGGGCCGTCACGGGCCGGACGGCGCTCGGCGAACACGGGCTCGAAGTCGACAACCTGCTTCTCCTTCTTGGCCTTGGTGGCCTTGGGCGCCTTGGTCTTGAGGCCGGCAAAGAGCGGGTTGGCCGACTCGGACTCGTCACGGACGAGCGCGACAGTGGCACCCCACTTGCCATCCTCGCCGTCGTTGGCCTTGCGGACCTCGAGCTTGTCGCCGGTCTTCTTCAGGGCCAGCTCGGCCAGGTACTCCTCCAGGGTCTTGGAGTTGTCCTCGACGGCGGCAGCCGCAGCCTCGGCGTCGGCACCCTCCTCGGCAAGCTCCTTCTTGGCGCTGACATCGGCAGCCTTCTCGTCCTGGAGCTCAGTGCTGGGGCCGCCCCAGGCGCCCTCAACCTGCTTCTGCGAGTCGCTGTCGTCAGCACGGCCCGATGCGCGCCACTTACGCCTTCTCGTTCGACTGGCGGTCGAACTGGCGGCGGCCGCCACGCGCACCACCGCGGCGCGGCGCAGCGCCGTCGGTCGGGCGCGTGCGGTTGGCCTGCCGGCCAGCGCTCTTGTCGTTGAACGCGTCCTCGGTCTTGGAGCCCGACGGCTTCTTGGGCTTGGCCTTCTCCGGCCGGGCCGAGCGCGGCGGCACGTCCTCCTTCTTGGACGACGTGTTCGGCTTCACGACCTCCTTCTGGGCCGCGGGCGCAGCCTTGACGGCCACGAGATCGGGCTCCTCGATATCATCCGCTGCACAATTAGCCCGCCTGCTTGCGCCGCCGATCCGCGCACTCACCAAGGATGCTAAACAAGTTCTGCCGTTAGCGACGGGCGCCTGGAATACACATACCTTCGTAGTCGACATTGCGTCTCGGTGTGCTCGTACAATGACCTGTTGATCGCTGTGCAATTGCGCTGGAGGCCGCCGTGGCCGCCAGCGATCGCAACTTTTCTGACGGAAAAAGCAGTCACACTTCTGTGAGTCACGTGGCCGCCGCACCGTATGCGGCTCGTACACGCGCCACGCATCGCGCCGCACGCGTCCCCGGCGGCCGCCAAGCACGGCGGGGTCGCGCGCGCTTGCCAGTTGGCAGCACTGGCCACGCCCGCGGGCTTGTAAGCGGCCGCCGGCCATGCCCGCTCTGTGTTGGCCGCGGCTCGAACGAGCGCAATTGCGCGGCGCGGCGCACGCCACAGAGGCTTCGGGTCCTGCGGTGGCTGCCGTGCCGGCCGTGCCGCCCGGCGACCTCGTGCGCATGTTCGCACTCGTGCACGCATTGGCACCCACCACCGCCGGTGCCGCCGCCGCCGTCGCGTGCGGCCGCGCCGCCGCTGGCGGCCACCGGGGGCCGGCGACCGCTGGTGGCGGCCGCCAGCGCTCGCCAGCGGCCGACCATAGCTGAGGCTAAGGCCGGGCTACTCGTACAACAATCGCCGGCGCCGCCCGCCAGCGCACCGGCACGTTTGGCTGCGCCAAATCGCGCTGGCACCGTTAGTGTGCTGACCGGCACGGGCCCGGTCGTGAATCCGGTGCCGCTCCGGTCGGCGGCCCGGCCATGGCGGCCGCTCTCTAGCGCGTCCGCGCGACGCCGGCGACGTTGCCGGTAGGACTAGAGGACGCCAGCGGCGCTGCGCTAGCTCTGAGTCTCATGCGAGAACCCGTCCGGACTGGCTTGCCGGCAAGGTCTGGCTAGTCGCTGGCGCACACGCTGGCGGCGACGGCTACTTTTCCACCGGCGGACTGGCGGCGGCGACGGCGTCGGGCTTCTACAACCTTCTGTTACACGAGCACACATCGGGTAGGGCTCAGCCGTGCGGCCGCGCGCGGACGCGCGTGCACCGCCACCACCGCCCGCACGGCTGAGATGTAGGGTAAGGGTGAGGCGCACGCGCCCGCCGACAGGCGCGGCCGGCGCCGAGCACGGCCCTGAGCGCGACGCGGCCGGCCTCAATTCCAGCCGCAGGAGGCACGCAGGCTGGCCGGCCACGCGGATCCGGCGGCCAAAGCGTCGGCCCAGCCGCGAGATTACAGGGATCAATGCAGCAGCACCTGTAGACTGCAGGCGGCGGTCGCGCCATCAGGCGCGGCCGGCATCAGACGCGCGCTTGCGCCAGCCGTGGCCACTGGCGGCAACCGGCCGGTGCACAGGCACCGTGCGCAGGGCATTGCCGGCGGTGCCGATCACTGGAGCCGAGGCCGTCGGCTGGCGCGTTCGTGGACCCGGTCCGGGCTGGCTCGCAGGCCCCATCGACAGCAGTGACGCGACAGCCGACCTGCCTTATGCAGCGACGTGCATACGCCGGGCCTATCAGCAGCACGGATCGGTGCGACCCGCGGTCGTGAGTCGGCGGGCCGAGCAAGCGGCCGCGCGCGCGGCCGCAGACGGTCCCGAGACTGCGGCCGCCGCCGCACGGACGGCCGATGAGGACAGGCGTGGTGACGGGCGACTGCCGCCGCCGCCGGGAACGCAGATCGGCCCGCCGCCTGCCCTCCGCCGGCGTCGCCCTTCGCGGACGCGTCTCGAGCGATCGGCAGTGGGTCCTACCGTGGCCAGCCGGGCCCATCGCCAGCGGCCGACAACGCGCTGAGACATGCAGGCGCCGGCAGGTTGCGCGACACCGGTCGCCTCAGCACGTCAGGCCCACCGGCCGGCGCCGGCGGCGCTGCATGCGGCCTGCAGGTCGCCCCGTCGCGCGGCGATCGCCAACGGCCGGCCGCGCGGCCACGAGACCCGTACCTGCCGCGGTGTCAGGGCGGCGGCGGACCGGGCGGCCGCAGCGGGCGCGCCAGATAGAGTATCCGTTGGCAGCAGTGGCGTCGGGCTAGGTCCAGACAGGAGTGAGCAAGCGCAGGAGTTGGGCGCGGAGCCGAGAACGGCAGGTCGCAGTTAGCCGCGAGCGGTATGGCCGGCTAAGCCCCTTGTTGAGCGCGTGCGGCAGACGGGCGAGGGGTTGGCTACGGCAGCGGGGTCCAGGGGCGCGTACGGTGGCGGTCACGGGACGGCGCGTGCCAGCCGGGCGGGCAGGCGGCCTGGGTCCGGACCGGGTCCGGCAGGCGCGCGGCGTGGCGGCCATCGGTCTGCTGCGGGCGGCGGCAGCCAGAGCGCGGGTGCGGCCGGCGGCGTACGCCAGAGCAGGCCGGCCGGTACGCGGGCGCCAGAGGCTGCAGGGCGCCGGTCGCGCTACTGCGCGCTGGCGTCTGGGCCGACCCTGTGGAAAGTTGGTGCCGGCTTGTGCAGTAGTGCGCGCAAGCGCACTGCAGGCTGCTGCGGACAAGGGCTAGTGCGCGGCTGGCTCAAATATGGAAACAATATGGAGGGCGCAGGCGTGGCGCTGACGTGGCGGTTGCGGACTAGCGCCGCATTCAGGCCTGTCTGCTATGACGCATACCCCCGCCTGCTGTGGCGCGGCAGCACCAGTAGCGGGGCTACGCGGCCGTCCGGTTACTAGCCCAGGAGGCGCACAAAGGCAGGCGCGAACGCTTGTGCTAAATGTGGCCGTCCGCATCGCGCTTGTCCGGTTTAAGCTGCGCTTGCGCACCGCGCTGCCTGTCCGCCGCCTGTCCGCCGCGAGTCCGCGTAGGTCACAGGGCCCTGTCCGCGCCGGGGCAGTCACGCACAGCGACCGAGCGCGCGCGCCTGTGTCCGCGCGACCGGACACGCGGCCGCCCACACCGCGTCCGCCGGACAAGAGCCGTCCACCGGTCGCTGCCGCGGGGAGGGGGGGCCAGTCGCCCATGCCGGGGGCGTCGCGGCCACGCACGGCCGCGGCCGTGTAGGCGTGGCAGGTCGTACACTGTGCAGGCAGGGGCCCGGCCACCGCAACCGCCGGCTTGAGGCCCCGGGGCGGCCTTCCCGGCCAGCACGCGTCGCCGTGGACACGGCTGTCCGCACGCGTCGGTGGCAGCCAGGGTGGTGGGCCTAGCTACGCTGGGTGTAGACAACTTATTTATATTTTTAATCCATGTTCCAATATTATCTCGCTCCGCCGTCAGCAGGCCCGACTCCAAAATAACAATAATTCCTGGCCTCGCCGTGAATTTTTTCGCTCCACCACCACCCGCTCCTCCCGCGCGTCGCCCTCGTCGCCGCCCTAGCCGCTGCGCCGTCGTCTGTGCCGAGTCTATTGCGTCGTCCGCGACGCTGCCCGACCCCGCGCGTCGGCCTCAAGGCCGCGAATCAAAAGTTAGGCCAGCAGGCCCCGGGTCCGGCCCGACCGGTGCCAGGCGCAGCCCGGCACAGTCCGGCCCTGCCCGACGCCCAGACGTCTCTGCACGTCGCCCGTCCGTCGCAGCCGCGGCCGCCCGGCGTGTACCGCACAAATCACCATGGAGTTTGCATCCAACAATCCGTTCCGACGGGTGTCGTCCTCGGCGGACCGCGCGCTGAACCCGTGGACGCAGCGGGCGCCGCCGTCGCCGCGCGGGTTCGGCCTGCCGACGTTGCCGCAGGCGCCGGCGATGGCGCCGTCGCTGTCGGCGCCTGGTGCGAGCTACAGCCTGGGTTCGCGCAACCCGTTCTTGGACCTGGCCGCGGTCGATGACCGCGCGGAGCGGCCGCGCGCGGAGCGCGGCGCCGCCGAGCGCGTGCCGGCCGCGCGCGCGCCGCTGCCGCCGAGCCCGACGACGCCCGACAGCCTGCTACTGGACCTGTCGACCGAGAACGAGCCGCCGACGCTGTCACCGCCGCCGCCGCCGCCGCCGCGCGGCCGCCGCGGCGACGACCTGCCAGCGGGGTTCCTGCTGCCGCGCGGCGATGAGCGCGCGGGCCGGCCGGACCGCACGCGCGGCCGGTACCGGCGCAACTCGGAGAGCTCGGTGCTGGACGTGCGCGAGATCGACTCGTACATGCCGCTGGAGCGTGACAACCGCCGGCCAGAGCGCCGGCCGGACGCCCGCCGCGACGCCAAGGACGCCAAGGACGCGCGCGAGCCGCGCTCAAAGGACGCCGACCCGTTTGCGTCGCAGGCTCACCGCGGCGACAAGGACCGGCGCGGCCGGCCCAGCCGTGACGGCCCGCGGCCGTCGCCCGAGAAGGCCAAGCAGCGCGCGCACTCGGTCGACTCGACCGCGGACGTCGCCGAGAAGAGCCACAAGAAGGACCGGCGGTCGAAGAAGAAGCCGAATCCGATCGACAAGATCGACAAGCTGGACGTGACCGGCATCTTCGGCTTCGGCTCGTTCCACCACGACGGGCCGTTCGACGCCTGCAACCCCCACCGCAACAAAAACAAAAAGAAGGCGCCGATGCTGGCCTTCCCGGCGGACTCGGAGAACAACTCGCTGAGCGTGGCGCCGCACCAGCTGGCGCCCGCGAAGGACATCGTCAGCTTCGACCCGATCTCCAAGGCGGACCCGCTGCACGGCAACGTCTCGCTCGGCCTGGGCTCGTCGACGTTCCTCGAGGGCACGCCGGCCTCGCGCGCGGCCATCCTGCACCAGCAGCAGCAGCAGTCGTCGCGCGTCGACCCGGACGTCAACTTTGGCAGCCTCGGCGGCGCGGCCGGCGTGGCCCCCTTCGCCGGCGGCTCGCTCACGCGCAAGAAGTCCATCGTCCACAAGTTCATGAACATGAGCCGCGAGCCGGCCGCGCCGGCCGCGTCTCCCCCGCGCGACCGCGGCGCGGCGGCTGCGCCGCCGGCGCCGGCCTCGCTGGCCGCGCCGCCGGCCTACTCGCGCTCGCGGTCGGCCGACAGCCGCGCGCCGGCCGAGCGCGCCGACGTGCGCCTGCCCGACGAGCCGCGCGCCTACACCCACTCGTCGCCGCCGTCGCGGCCGCCGCCGTTGCGCGTCGACCGCAAGGGCTCGGGCTCGAGCTCGCCGGGGCCGGGCTCGCCCTCGACGCCGCCAGGCCCGGAAAACACCGTGACGCTGCTGAAGCGCGTCAAGAGTCTCAAGGTCGGCGGCTCGCGTCGCCGGCCCGACCAATAGACCTGCTCGGACACTGCCGGCGCCCGCCCATGGGCGCCCCAGCGACACTCGATTCCATACGCTGTATTACTTATGAGCATGATGACATAGCACATTCCGTGTGACCCGGCCCGGCCGGATGCACCGCGGCCCGGCCCGGCCGGCTGGATGCGCGTAGCCGCCGCATGCAGGGGCGCCTTAGGGCGCCCCGGTACCGGGCGCATGGCGTCTAAGCGAGGCCGCCGTGGCGGCGCGGCTGAGCCGTGGCGCTCGCGCCGCACGGCGTGCGGCTGACGGCGCCGCGCGCCGTGCGGCGCGTCGCCCTAACCCGCGCTCGGGCCACTTTGCGGGGTACGTCTGCCGCGCTGGCTGCGCCGGCCGCCGCCGGTCACCGCCGGGCCTATAAGTAGACCGCCCGCGGCTGTCACACCCCATGGCGCCTCTTGACCGACTGCACGCGATTCTGGCCCAGGTCACCGGCCGCCGGCCGCACAAACACGAACTCAATCCGAACTGGTTCCTGCCGCGGGCGGTCGAGATCGAGCCGGACGCCGTCGCTATCGTCCACCGGGCCGCGGACGGCACCGCCGTCGAGTACACGTATGCGCAGTTTGGCCTGCGCGTGCGCCGTCTGGCCACGTACCTGAGATCACGGTACGCGCCGGGCACTGTCGTCGGCATTCTGGCGCCCAACACGCCCATGTTCCTCGAGGCGCTCTTTGCGATCTCGATGGCCGGCCTGGTCAAGGCGTCGTACAACTACCGGCTGTCTGCGGGCGAGGTCGCGCAGGTTGTGGCCGTGTCGCGGGCGCGGGCGGTCCTGGTCGACGCCGAATACGTGCGGCTCCTGGCAGACGCACGCGGACTGGCCGAGATCGTGGTCGATGCGGACATCGGCGGGCCGGGCGGGGCCAATGGCTCGGCGCGCGGGTCCGCGGACGATCCGGCCGGCGCCTCAGCCGGCGACTGCAGCGACTCCTGGCCCGTCCCGCCCGGCGCCGTCGCCACGTCCTACACGGCCGCCCTCGCTGCCGGCGCTGTCGACACCCTCGGCTGGGACGCGCTCGCTGTCCGCGGCGTGCCCGAGGACAGTGTGCTGTCGCTCGCGTTTACTTCCGGGACGACCAGCACACCTAAAGCCGTCGAGTACACGCACCGCGGCATGTATCTCGGCGCACTCGCCAACATCGTCGAGAGCGGGCTCAACAACGGCCGCTGCCGGTACCTCTGGACGCTGCCTATGTTTCACGCCGGCGGCTGGACGTTCCCGTACGCGGTCACAGCCGTCCGCGGCACGCACGTCTGTCTGCGGCGGATGGACTACGGCCTGATCTGGCACTACCTCAAGACCGGTGTCAGCCACTACAACGGCGCACCGACGGTCAACGCCGAGATCTGTGCCCATGCCGACGCCGAGCGACTACCGCAGCCTGTCCGGGTCACCGTGGCGGCCGCTGCGCCCAGCCCGGCGCTGTTTGAGCGCATGCACGCGCTCAACCTCGACCCTATCCACGTCTACGGCCTGACCGAGACGTACGGGCCCTGCACGCGCACGTACGCGCTGCCGGCCTGGGACGCGCTGCCGCCAAACGAGCGCTTTGCCCGGCTGGCCAGACAGGGCCACGGCTTCTTGACCGCCGAACCGACCCGCGTCGTCCGCCGGGGCACCATGACCGACGTCGCCCGCGACGGCCGCGAGGTCGGCGAGATTTTGCTCCGCGGCAACATCTGCATGCGTGGCTACGCCCACGACCGCGCAGCCACTGCCGCCGCCTACGCCGGCGGCTGGTTCCACACCGGCGATCTGGCCGTCATGCACCCGGACGGCGCCATCCAGATCACTGACCGCGAAAAAGACGTCATAGTCTCCGGCGGCGAGAACATCTCCTCGGTGGCTGTCGAAAGCGTTCTGCTCACCCACCCGGCCGTCTTCGAGGCCGCCCTGGTCGCTGTTCCGGACGACAAGTTTGGCGAGCGGCCCAAGGCGTTTCTCACGCTTCGCCCAGGCGCCCGTCTCGACGTCGACGACTTCCGCGCCTGGATGCGCGCGCGCCTCGGCGGCTTCCAGATCCCGCGCGAGGTACGTTTTGCCCGTTCGCGCTGACCCAGATCGAGCTGGTACCTGAGCTGCCCAAGACGTCTACGGGCAAGATCCGCAAGAACGAGCTGCGCGCCCGCCGCCGGCCGTGATCGCGGCGAGCCGCACGCTATGCGGCGCACGGACCCTCCGGCGGCATGTACGGGCGCGCGTGCGGCTATATGCCGCACATCATGCGGCTCACCGCCCGCAGGGCAGCTACCCTCGACGGAGTCGCCGCCGGAGGCTCGTAGGCATACAGATAGACGAGCCTCCGGCGGCGACTCCGTCGGGGGCAGCTGCCCTGCGGGCAGGCCAGAATTGCGCTCGCGGAAACGCCCTGGGGTCCGTGCGGCTATATGCCGCACACTATGCGGCTCACTGCCCGCAGGGCAGCAACCCTCGACGGAGTCGCCGCCGGAGGCTCGTAGGCATACAGGCGGGCGAGCCTCCGGCGGGGGGGGCGGGGGCGGGGGGGGGGCCGCCGGGCGGGGGGGGGGGCGGGGCCCCCACCCCCCCCCCCCCCCCGGCCCCCGCCCCCGCCCGCCCCCCCCCCCCCCCGCGCCCCCCCGCCGGAGGCTCGTCCGTCTGTACGCCTACGAGCCTCCGGCGGCGACTCCGTCGAGGGTAGCTGCCCTGCGGGCAGATCTGGGCTATGCCCGAGGAACGCTCTGGGGTCTGTGCGGCTATATGCCGCACGCCGTGCGGCTCGCTGCTCGGCGCGCAGCCACCGCGGCGGCGCACGTCTTCGGGCTGTGTGCTGTGGCTGGTGGCGCGCAGGCGACGCGTGGATCTGGACACTCACCATTTTGAACTTTAAGCCGATCACAGGTGACGACTATCACGTAGGCACGCGAGCTCCGCTAGTGCCGTGACCGATGCCGGTGACTGCTCGACGCAGCTGCGGCCCGTGCGGCCGGGCGCAGGCCGCGCGGTCGCTCGCGGCGTGCGATGCTCCGGGCTGGCGCGTGCGGCGCAGCACCGCCTGCACCGCCGCGCACCGCCGCATCACACGTCACCCACCGGATGTTCGAGCAGCATCCGGACCGCCACCGCGCCGCACGGCGTGCGGCTCTCCGGCGCCAGGTCACCGGCGCTTCCAGCCAGCTGCAGCTCGCCACGCGGCGATCGCGGCCGCCTGCAGCGTGCGTCCGTAGCCAGCCCCGCCGGCGGTACGGCCCGGGCCGAGTCGCGTTGTCGACGCGACGCGCCGCACGGCGTGCGGCTCACTCCGGCCGCGGCCGGGCCCCCGGCCGCCGCGGGCCCACGCTGCCGCCGGCGCAGCGGGCCGCCGCCGTTGCCGCCGCCGTTGCCGCCGCCGCCGCGCCCCAGCCACCGCGCCCCCCAGCCACCGTCCGGCGCGCGCCCAGCCGAGCCCGCCCCCGTTGGCACAAGTGCGCAACCGCGCGGCTCTCGCCATTGTCAACCCAACTTCCAAGCAACGACCGTTTGACCCAGTATCGTTACCTCTGGCGTCTCTCGAGCACGCACATCCATCCACAGCCGCCGGATTGCACTCGCATCGCGGGTGCCGAACGGTCTATATCTTATCTGCGGGCAGCCAGGGCGCGTCCCGCACTCACGGCGTCCCCCGAGCCCAGGGCTCGTCGCCTGCGACAGCCGTCGCAGGCTCACGGACGGTAGCGGCCGGCGGAGCCGGATTGCGTGTGCGGCTGCGCTCGGCAGCCGCTTCCAGACCGGGTCAGACCCGGCGCGCAGACGCAGGTCGTGGGCGCGCTGGCCGAGGCCCCGGACCAGGATCCGCGATAGACACGATGGACACGATGGACACGATAGATACGATCGACAGGTAAGCGGGCGCGCGGGCGCGCTGACGGCAGCACGGCAGCGGGCGCGACGGGCGGGCGGGCGGCGTCGGCGTCGCCGGCAGCGCCGCCGACGCCGCCGTCGCCGGACGCGATGGAGGGCGTCGACGGCACGGACGGCGGTGACGTGGCCACGACGGCGGACGAGGCGTCGTCGACGGACTCGCCGGCGTCGTCGGTGACGACGACGCCGCATATGTTTGACTCGATGTGCGTGGGCTCGCTGGCGCACCCGGCCATGCTCCCGCCGGAGATCCTGTTTGCGATCTTCTCGTACCTGAGCGCGGTGGACGACATCAAGACGGCGATGCTGGTCTGCAAGGCGTGGTCGCGGTGCGCGGTCGAGCTGCTGTGGTACCGGCCGAACCTGCACTCGATCATGTCGTTTGTGCGGTTCAACCAGACGGTGTCGACGACGGCGGACGCGCTGTACTACCCGTACGGGCGGTTCATCAAGCGGCTCAACCTCAACTCGATCTCGAAGCAGGCCGACAACGGGTTCATGCACACGCTGGCGCGCGCGTGCGGCGAGATCGAGCGGCTGACGCTGTCCAACTGCCAGGACATCAGCGACGACGGCGTGATCCCGCTGGTGACGGCCAACCCCAAGCTGCTGGCCGTGGACGTGTCGCACCTGACCAAGATCACGGACCGGACGGTGCTGGCGATCGCCAAGGCGTGCCCGAACCTGCAGGGCTTCAACCTGACGGGGTGCGCGAGCGTGACGGACGACGTGGTGGTGACGCTGGCGCAGTCGTGCCGGCACCTGCGGCGGATCAAGCTCTTTGACTGCGCGCTGGTGACGGACCGCGCGCTGGACGCCATCGCCGACAACTGCCCGAACGTGATGGAGGTCGACCTGCACGGGTGCAAGCAGATCACGAACGCGGCCGTCACGAAGGCGTGCCTGCAGCTGCATTCGCTGCGCGAGTTCCGGCTGGCGCTCAACCCCGCGATCTCGGACGACGCGTTCCTGTACTTCCGGGACGACGCGCTGTTCGAGTCGTTCCGGATCCTGGACCTGACGGGCTGCAACCAGCTGACGGACGCGAGCGTGCAGCGCATCGTGGCCTTCGCGCCGCGGCTGCGCAACCTGGTGCTGGCCAAGTGCACGCGCATCACCGACCGCGGCGTGCTCCACATCACCAAGCTCGGCAAGACGCTGCACTACCTGCACCTGGGGCACTGCTCGCTGATCACCGACAGCGGCATCGCCGCGCTGGTGCGCGGCTGCACGCGCATCCGCTACATCGACCTGGCGTGCTGCACCCAGCTGACCAACGCCGCCGTCGAGGACCTGGCGACGCTGCCCAAGCTGCGGCGCATCGGCCTCGTCAAGTGCGTCAACATCACGGACGAGGCCATCCACGCGCTCGCCCAGCGCCGCGCCGGCGCGCTCTTCGCGCTCGAGCGCGTCCACCTGTCGTACTGCACCAACCTCTCGCTCATGGCCATCCTCAGCCTGATCAACGCGTACCCGCGGCTCACCCACCTCTCCCTCACCGGCGTGCCCGCCTTCCTGCGCCCGGACCTGACCCAGTTCTGCCGGCCGGCGCCGCCCGGTAAGTCGCGCGCCAGCGCCGCTGACCCAGAATTCAACCAGCACCAGCAGGCCGTCTTGTAAGTCTCTCCGCGCGCGCGCTGACCCCAGCTGCGTCTTCTCCGGCCAGGGCGTCGTCCGCCTGCGCCAGCAGCTCAACCGCGTCACGGCCGAGCACCGCCACATGGTCCTCGGCCAGCAGCTCCACGACCGCCAGGCCCTGCCCCACAACGACTTTGAGTTCCTCGACGACGAGGACGAGGACGAGGTCGAGGAGCTCAACGTCGCCATGGACGACCAGCTCGGCCGCCCCGGTATGTTTCTGTCCAACGCGCCCCAGCACATGCTCCCGGAGATTGTCCGCGGCGCGCTCGCCGAGGTCTTTGACCGGCCCCGGCCCGCGCCCCTGCCCGCCCACCTCGCCGCGCCGGCGGGCCCCGAGATCCGGCTAATGAACCCAGCCCAGGAGACCGTCAACCACCACATTGTGCGCCCGAGCATCGACGCCAACCGCGAGATGGACCTCGACGAGCCCGGTGACGACACTCTGACCGCGCCGGCCTTTGACGGGCTGACGCCGCCCGGAAACGTCGCGGGCTAGCCCGCATCCCCGCATATCCCAGCATTGGCCTCGTTGCGCCCGACGGGCTCTCTCGCGGCCACCCGCACAGTTTATCTTGTTGTTGCTTTTCTGCCAGATAATGTATAGTTGTATGAGGTGACTAGCTGGTGGCGGCTGCCGCACTGTAGCCGGACGCGGGGCGGCGGCCGGACGCCGCGCGGCTTGTGTGCCTCCGGCGGCGACTCCGTCGAGGGTGGCCCTGCGGGCGTGAGCCGCACGGTATGCGGCTTGCGCCGCACGGCGTGCGGCTCGTTGCGTGCCTCCAGCGGCGACTCCGTCGAGGGTGGCCCTGCGGGCGCGAGCCGCACGGTATGCGGCTTGCGCCGCACGGCGTGCGGCTCGTTGCTGCCTCCGGCGGCGACTCCGTCGAGGGTGGCCCTGCGGGCGAGAGCCGCACGGTATGCGGCTTGCGCCGCACGGCGTGCGGCTCGTTGCGTGCCTCCGGCGGCGACTCCGTCGAGGGTGGCCCTGCGGGCATGAGCCGCACGATATGCGGCTCGCGCCGCACGGCGTGCGGCTCGTTGACGTGCCTCCGGCGGCGACTCCGTCGAGGGTGGGCCCTGCGGGCGGCCAGCCGCACGATTTGCAGCTCATGAGGGCGACTCCGCCGAGGGTGCGTCCTACGGGCGCTTACCTGTCTACGCTAGTCTAGCTCGCCGCTGGAGCTTTGGTGAGCTCTGGCGGCGACTCGCTGAGCGACGAGTCGTCCATTACCTCGAGGAATCGCCGCTGAGGCACTTCAACGGCCACATGCTATGCGGCTCGCGCCCGCAGGGCCTACCCTCGACGGAGTCGCCGCCGGAGGCACACCGAAAGCCGCGTGCCGTGCGGCGCGAGCCGCATGACGTGCGGCTCGCACCCGCAGGGCCACCCTCGACGGAGTCGCCGCCGGAGGCACGCCAACGAGCCGCACGCCGTGCGGCGCGAGCCGCATACCGTGCGGCTCGACCCGGCGCCCTCGGCACAGCCGCCGCCGCGCGCACGCCAGCTCCTGTCGCGCAGACTGTAAATGCTATATTATCCCGCAGGGCACTCCCACCGCAGGCACTTTCCACGTAACGTACAAACTTTTGGGCGCCAGGCCAGAACACAGCAAGAAGGCCGAGGCAGCGCGACATGATACAACAAAAAACACGTTAGATCAAACCAAATACAAAACAGTATGCGTCAAACAGCGGATGATGGTGATGCCAAGAAGCAGAAATATACATCGTAACAAAAATCATACAAAAACAAGTACTCCGATGCTGTAGAAACGAGACGAATCAACAAAATACAGTGGCCAGAGCCCGTAGCTATATAACACACAGAGACGACGGGGGCTGGCCGCAGCTCTATCTCAATGTTTGTATGAACGAGTCGAGGTTGTACTCCTCCTTGTACTCGTTCTCGTCCCAGAGCTCGCCCAGGCCGTGGACCGCAGACTGGCCGCCCTTCTTGAGGATCTGGCCCTGCTCGTCGACCATGGTCTCGTCGGGGTCGGCGTCGGGCGCGGGCGCGGCGGCGGGCGCGTCGGCGTCGGACGAGAACAGGTCGAGGATCTGGTCGGTGTCCATCGAGGCCAGGCCCGAGTTCTGCTGGTTGACGATGGTGGAGGCGATGTTGAGCTTGAACCGCTGGAGGCCCATGATCTTCTCCTCGATCGTGTTGCGCGTGATCAGCCGGTAGACGTTGACGACCTTCTTCTGGCCGATGCGGTGGGCGCGGTCCATGGCCTGGAGGTCCTTCATGGGGTTCCAGTCGTGCTCGACAAAGATGACGGTGTCGGCGCCGGTCAGGTTGAGGCCCAGACCGCCGACGTGGGTGGTCAGGAGCAGGACGTCGATGGAGGGGTCGGCGTTGAAGGTCTGGACGATCTCCTGGCGCTTGCGCGCCTCGACCGAGCCGTCGAGGCGCATGTACGTGACGGACGGCATCAGCGCGCGGAAGACGTCGTGCTCGACGATGTCGAGCATCTCCTTGAGCTGGAAGAAGATCAGCGCGCGGTGCTGGGAGACCACGGGCGCCGCCAGCGCGTCCGGCGCGGTCGCGGGCGCGTCCACGCCGATGCCGCAGTCCTGCAGCAGCGCGCGCAGCGCGCCGAGCTTGGGCGCGAAGGCGATGTCGCGCACGGAGCGCTTGTCGGCGGCCAGCTGGCGCGTGACCTTGTCGTACTGCGGGTGCCGCTCGTTGAGCACGAGCACCGGGTGGTCGCACAGCTTGCGCATGTACTGCAGCGCCTGGAAGATGTGCTGGCGGCTCTCGGGCTTGGCGCCCGGCGCCTTGATCTGCGCCTCCACCGTCTTCTGCTCCTTCTTGGTGAAGTCCTCGTAGAGCTGCTTCTGCAGGTCGCTGAGCTCGCAGTAGTAGTCCTGGATGATCTTGGGCGGCAGGTCCGCGAGCACGTCCTCCTTCAGCCGCCGCAGCAGGAACGGCAGCACCTGCTTGTGCAGCGCCTCGAGCGCGAGCGCGCCCGCCTCCTGCTCCTTGGACGAGCTCTTGCTGTTGCGGCTCTGGCTGATCGGCTTGGCGAACCGCTCGTTGAAGACCTTCTCGGTGCCCAGGAAGCCGGGCATCAGGAAGTCGAACAGCGACCACAGCTCGAGCACGTTGTTCTGGATCGGCGTGCCCGACAGGATCAGCCGGTGGTCCGCGTGGATGCGCTTGACGGCCTTGGTCAGCTTCGAGCTCGCGTTCTTGATGATGTGCCCCTCGTCCAGCACGCAGTAGTTCCACGGCTGCGCCGACACCGACTCGCAGTCGTTGCGGCAGATGTCGTACGACGTCACGACCACGTCGGCCGTCGCGAACTGGTCCGCGATCTGCGCGCGCTGCGCGGGCGTGCCCACGTACACCAGCACGCGCAGGAACGGCGCGTACGTCTGCAGCTCGTGCTGCCAGTGCCCCGTCAGCGTCGGCGGGCACACGATCAGCGACGGCAGCGGCCGGCTCTCGGTCGAGCCCGTGCGGCCGTGCTCGGCCGCGCGCAGGTGGTGGTCGCTGGCGACGATGCAGATCGTCTGCAGCGTCTTGCCGAGGCCCATGTCGTCGCAGAGGATGCCGTGCAGGTGGTACTTGTTGAGGAACGCCAGCCAGTTGACGCCCTCCTGCTGGTAGTGCCGCAGGTCGGCCTTGATGGCCACCGGCAGCTCGAACGGCTCGACGTTGGAGATGTTGAGCATCTGCGAGATGAACTTGCGCTCGCGGTCGCGGCCCTCGAGCAGCTTGGCGGGCATCCCGGGCGGGTCCGGGATGCCGGCCTCGAGCGGGACGAGCTTGATGAGCGACGCGAACGTGGTGGTGGCCAGCACGCGGATGTCGCTGTCGGCGTCCGACATGCGGCCCAGCACCGGCACGATCAGGAAGACGACGTAGGGCAGGATGTCGGTCTCCATGGCGTGCACCAGGTGGTAGACGCACTCGACCGCGCCCTGGCGGGCCTTGAGGTCGAGCGCGTTGCTGATCATGGGCAGGACGTTCTCGACGAGGAAGGTGATGCCGGCGGCCTTCATCACGCTGCAGACCGTGGAGAAGCACTTGGCGGCCGCGTAGCGCACGACCGAGAACGTCGAGTTGAGCCCGGCGTTGATCTGCGGGAAGTACTCGACAAACACCGGGTGCAGGTCCGCCGAGAGCTGCGGCAGCAGCGCGCGGATGATCGACAGGCCGTCGATGATCTCCTGGCCCACGGTCGACTCGGGCGCCTTGATGTCCGCCGGCAGCGCGCCCGCCAGCGTCTGCAGCGGCGCCAGCATGCACTCCTTGAGCTTGGGCGCCTTGGCAAACAGGTCGGCGCCAAACATGGCCGCAAGCTCGTCCAGGGCCAGCTTGGCGCCGCGCCGCTTGATCTTGGCCCGCCGCGCCTCGCGCTTGTACGCGGCCGCGTCCTTCGAGTCCGGCCGCTCCTCCTCCTTGAACAGCGACAGGATGGCGCTCTCGAGCCGCTCGTTGTGGTGGAACTCGGGCACCTCGGAGGTGTCGATGCACAGGAACGCGCACAGGTTCTTGATCATCTTGTCGGCGGCGCCGCCCTTGCCGGCGGCCGCGCACAGGCTCACGAGGCGGGCGATCGAGTGCGCCGACCTGGCCTGCAGATCCACGTTCTCCTCGGTCTTGATGCTCTCCATCAGGCTGCGGATGACACCGTTGAGCTTCTTGGGCAGCGCGCCCATGGCGATGTAGGCGCCGGCGGCAGCCGCGCCGATGCGCACCGCGCGCAGCTCGAGCGCCTCGGTGGCCTCCTCGAGCGCCAGCTTGAGCGACTCGCGCGCGTGCGCCAGCGGCTGCGCGGCCATGATGCGGTACGTGCCCGGCATGGCCTTGCGCAGCTTCTCGTAGTCGTCGTCGGCGACGCGCGCGCCGTCGCGCAGGCCGAACGCGTCCGGGCCGGCGTCGACCTCGCCCTGGACGACGATCGCCAGCCGGGGGATGCGCGACGCCGACACGTGGCCGACGTCGGCGAACACGTTGAGCAGCGCCTGGGCCTGCGTGCGCACGATCTTGACGTGCGGCGCCAGGTCCTGGAACACGCCGGCGGGCTCGGCCGAGAGCGCGTCCATGAGCTGCGGCAGGAAGTGGCTCTTGAGCGCGGACGCGCCCGCAAAGTGCCGGCCGTACTCCTCCAGCACGGCCGCCACCAGCAGCCGCGACGTCGACACCGGCGCGCGCAGGTGCGTCTCGAGCAGGTCGCGGAACGTCATGACCTTGTCGGCCGGCCAGAGGCTCATGGCGAAGCCCATGGCCCGCGCCGAGTGCAGCCGCATGCGCACCAGCGCCTCGACGCCGACCAGCGAGACGTCGCCGAGGAACACCGGGCTGTCGATGTTGTGGCTCGACACCGGCTGCTCGTCCTTCTTCTCGGACTTGCGCCGGCGCTTGGCCGGCGCGGCGGCGTCGTCGGCCGGCGCGCGGCCGTCGGCGCACACGGCCGAGAACGTGGCGCCGGACGGGCGCAGGAAGAGCGACGTGTCCATCGGGTACGTCGCGCGCGCGACGCCGATCGGCGTCATCATCAGCGTGAACAGCGGGTACACGTGCTGGCTGAACGTCTCGGCGAAGCGCGCGCCGCCCTGGCGCGACAGCGCCGTGGCCAGGTCCACAAACACCTGCAGCGACAGCGCCAGCACCTGCTCGTTCTGCTCGACCAGCAGGTTCTGGAACAGCAGCCGCAGCGCCTTGCCGTCGATCCAGTCGCGGCTCTGGTCCTCGACGTTGAGGAACGTGAGCAGCGCGCGCAGCACCGCCATGCGCACGCTCGTGATCGAGTGCCGCAGGAACGGGTACAGCCGCGGGAGCAGGTTCGAGAACGACTGGCTGGCGTCGTTCTGCGCGTTGGTCTTCATGGACTCGAGCACCTGCGGGAACGAGCACAGCTTGGCGAGCAGGTCCATGACCGAGCCGGTGCTGGCGCTGAGGTCGTCCTTGAGGTTGGCCAGGCACTCCCACACGACCTGGAGCAGCCGGTCGACGGACTTGGGCCGCAGCTCGACGAACTCGGACGCAATCGGCACGAGCGTGGCCGCGCTGACCGCGCGCACGTCGTCGTCGAGCTCGGTCAGGCCGTGCATGACGGCCGCGGCCACGCCGTCCAGCAGGCCGTCGTCGCTGTCGAACAGGAGCTCCTTGCGGACGGCGACCAGGTACTTGAGGCCGAGCATGCCGCCGTGGCAGACCTCCCAGATCGGGAACGAGACGTCGAACTTGTCCTGCATGACCAGGCTGTAGAGCACGTCGTACGTGCGCAGCACGACGTCCTTGGGCAGGTGCACGAGCAGCGCGCCCAGCGTCTGCGCGACCGACTCGCGGATGGGCGCGACGACCTGGTCCGACACGTAGTCGCCGAAGCGGTCGAGCGCAAACACGCAGCACAGGCGGCAGGCCAGGTCCTCGAGCCAGTCGCGGTTGAGCCGGTCGTTGTCGGCGCGGGTCTTGCCGACGACGCGGCCGGCGCCGCCGCCGTGGACGCGGATGATCTCGCGCAGGCCGCTGGCGGCGCCGTGGCGCGTCTCCCAGGCCTCGTCAAAGAGGTCGACCATGAGCAGCTCGGCGATGCCCTCGAACGGCCACACCTTGGCGTTGGCGCTCGTGATGGCGGACGCGGCCGAGGCCGGCGCGCGGTGCTCGACGACGATCTTGTTGGACTGCGCCTGCGGCGTGACCGAGAAGTAGTCGCCGGGCTGGTCCGGCCCGGCGCCGGCGCTGGCCGAGCCGCTGTCGGCGGCCGAGAACCGGCGCGAGGCCGACGACGACGAGAGGTCGACCACGCGCACCTTGTTGCTCTGCAGCTTGGCGTCCGCCTTGGCCTTGCGCTTGGCCATGGCGCGCACGCGCGAGCTCTGGCCGGGCCGCTCGTCGTCGGCCGCGGCCGGCGACGACGACGGCGGGTGCGGCGCGTCCGTCTTGACTGCGGCGGGCGTCGCGTGGCCGTTGCCGGGCCCGGGCGTGCGCGCGTACGGCGTCTGCGGGCCAAAGTCGGCCGCGTTCACGAGGTCCTCCATGTACTCGCCGCCGAGGCCGAGCCGCGCGGTCACGTTGCGCTTCTGCAGCGCGATGCGCTCGGCCGGGTCCAGGTCCGCCAGGTTGAAGTCGTACTCGCGGCCGCCCGAGCCGAGCAGCGTCTTGCCGTTGCGGATGACGGTGCCGATGTCGAGCGTGCGGAACGACAGCAGCGTGTCCTCGGGCTCGTCCTTGGCGTCCCGGGCGCGGGCCAGGTCGTCCTCGGTCTTGATCGGGCCGCCCTCGGCCTTGACCGGCACGTCCTCGTCCTTGGGCTTGAACAGCTCCGACGGCAGCGGCAGCGGCGGGTAGTGCGACGGCGTCGACACCAGCGGCGGCCGCGCCGGGCTCGAGTCGGTGTCGGACCTGGGCTCGGCCTTGGTCGGCGTCTCGGGCTTGATCTCCGGCCGGTCCTCGGCCTTGACGGCCACGTCCGGCTCGGCCTTGACGGCGGGCTCGCCGGCGTTGGGGTCCCACCGGTCAGCGTGGCCGACGATTCCGCCGAGGGCGCGCGCGGCGGCCACACGGGTGTCCCATTTTGGCGACCGCAGGTACGGAAAGACGCGGCTGAGCAGGCTGAAGAGCTCGTCCGGGTGTGCCCGCTGGACGTCCGCGAGCTGGTCCGCGGCCGTGTTGCGCACCAGCTGGGTGGACCCGGTGTCCAGCAACACTACCAGACGATCTAACCGTGACATATTAGGCCTCGACCATGTGTCTGCGGGTCAGCATGCGCCGCACGGGGTGCGGCTCGAAGGGCGCGAAGGGCGCGGAGGGCACGGAGGGCGCAGACGCCGCGTGGCCGCTGTGCACCGGGCCGCGCCGACGCTGGACGCAGCCGCGGCGCTCTCGCGCAGCTGCCCGCGGGCCCGCGTGCGCGGCGGCGGCCGGGGAGATTGAGCCGCACAGTGTGCGGCTCACCTCGGCCGCGCCGCCAGCCGCGCCGTCCGGCTGCTCGCGGCCGAGCCCCGCGCCTCTGCCGGCGCCCGCCACTTTGCGCGCGCCGCTGCCCCCGCGCCGCATACGCCGCGCCGCGCCGACGCGTGATTTACGTCGCCGGCGCGGACGCGACAGACGGGCCGGCCGGATAGAAATGCACTAACCTGAGAGGGCCTAGTTGGTCTTGGATTCGCGCTGTTGGGTCGGTGCCGAAGCGCGCGCGTTGTGCCGTAAACGTGCAACGGTTTCCGTGTTTATGCGTGGAGTGGAGGGCAGTTGCAGGGGCTTGGAAGACTGTTTATATACTTTTTGACCTCTTTGGCTCTACGGCTCCCCTAATCCCTTCCGGTAATCCAAGAAAAAAATTGGAAAAAAAATTTAGATCACGTAGCCCGCCCGCCAGCGGCCGCTGGCCTGGCCGATGGCAATCGGCAGGCGCGCCGGCGCGCGGTCCGCGGCCGGCGGCGGCGCGGATCTCGCCGCGGCGCGCGTCTGCCCGGACCAGCTAGCAGACCGCGGCGCCGATGCACGGCCAGGCACGTAGACGGCCCGGGTAACGGCGGCGCGCTGCCGAGGGCGGGCGCACGCGCCCCTGGTGTGGAGGCGGTGTGCGTGCGGCGGTGCGGCGGTGCGGCGGCGCGGCGGCGCGGCGGTGCGGCGCGGCTCCACGGCGACGCGACCGCGCCGTCGCAGCGGATCAGGCGCAACCGCGCCGCCGCCAGCGGCTGCCGCGCCCAGCGCCACTGCCGCGCCCAGCACCACCGCCCGCGCCCAGCCGCCGCGGCCACCGCCACGCACGCGCGTGTCCGCGTCGTGCGACGTGTTCGCGACATGCATGTTCGGCGGCGCAACGTGGCATCGCGCCACACACCGCGTGCGGCGCGCACCGCCACGCGCGCGTGGCACCGTTGCGCGTGCCGCGGGGCTTGCCGGGCGCGCGGACGCTCAGGCGTCAGCCGGGCAGCCGCCGGCTGCGTGGTAGGTCACACCTGAAGATCTGGTACCGCCCCTGTTTGGGTCCGGACCGCCGCACGCCAGCCTGGACGGGCGTCCGCACCCGGTCCGCGCGCCAGTCCGGACCCGGTCCGCGCGCGCAAGCGCCGCGCCGCACCGTCGCGCCCAGCGGCCGCGAATCAGCGCCCGCCAGGCCCGCCCGCCCGCACGCGCGGCGTCCGCGCCACGCCCCCTGCGCGGCCGCGCCGCCCGCGCGCGCTGTGGCGCAGTCGCCGCGGCGTAACCGAGTCATCCGTGCGTCAGGCGCCGTGGCGCGCACTCGCGCACTAGCCGGGCCGGGCCCGCGGCGGGCCGGACCCGCGGCGCGGACCCGGTCCGCTGTGGCTGCGCTGTGGCGGACCCACGGACCCGGCCCCTCATGCACCCAGGCCGAAGTAAACACACCAAACTAACCTCCAAAGTCGGCGGATCGCCAAAATTCGGGCTGTGTAATTAGGTGAATTGGCCGCCGCTTGATAGATCCGCCCACCGCCGTCCGTCCCCCCCGACCCGCACGCAGCCCCCGCCGTGCTATCCCGTCCCCCGCGCTGTCGACGTGTCGGCCAGGGCCTGATTGACGGCTGTGGATGCCCGCCGTCTGAACAACTGACCACCGCGCCTGGTCCTTCCGGCCGCGCCCGCGATCTCGTCGCCCGCGCGCATCCGCCGCACGATGGCCGCGGCGTCCCGCTCCTCGGCGTCGCCGCCCGCGGCGTCGCCCGCTACCAACAACCCCTACGCGGCCGGCGCCGGGCCGTACGCGGCGTCGCCGGCGCCGGCCTACTTCCCGCCGGCCGGCGCCCCCCGCGCCGGCCAGCTGCCGCCGGGCACGCGGCTCGTGGTCGGCACGCACCACGCCGTGGTCGAGCGGTTCCTGTCCGAGGGTGAGTGTGTGTGCGCGCGCGCTGACGCCAGGCGGTTTTGCGCACGTCTACGTCGTCCGCATCGACCCCGCCGTCCGCGGCGACGACATCGCCGTGCTCAAGCGCGTCGTCGTGCCCGACAAGGAGAGCCTGTCGACGCTGCGCGTCGAGGTGGACACCATGGTACGTGCCGCGCGGCGCGCGCTGACGCCAGAAACGGCTCCGCGGCTGCCGCAACATCGTCAACTACATCGACTCGCACGCGTCCCGCCTGCCCGACCGCGGCTACGAGGTCTTTGTGCTGATGGAGTTCTGCACCGGCGGCGGCCTGATCGACTTCATGAACACGCGGCTCCAGAACCGGCTGACCGAGCCGGAGATCCTCAAGATCTTCGGCGACGTCGTCGAGGGCGTGGCCTGCATGCACTACCTGCAGCCGCCGCTGCTGCACCGCGACCTCAAGGTCGAGAACGTGCTGATCACGACCGGCGGCAGCTACAAGGTGTGCGACTTTGGCTCGAGCTGCCCGGTCATCCGCGCGGGCAACAACGTGCAGGAGCTGCGCCTGATCGAGGACGACATCCAGCGCCACACCACGATCCAGTACCGCTCGCCGGAGATGATCGACGTCTACCGGCGGCTGCCGATCGACGAGAAGTCCGACATCTGGGCGCTGGGCGTGTTCCTGTACAAGCTGTGCTACTACATCACGCCGTTCGAGGACCAGGGCCAGCTGGGCATCCTGAACGCCACCTTCAGCTTCCCGTCGCACCCGCACTACTCGTCGCGGCTGCGCCAGCTGATCTCGTACATGCTGCGCGAGAACCCGGCCGACCGGCCGAACGTCTTCCAGGTGCTGAAGATCACCTGCGGCCTGCGGGACGTGCCGGTGCCGATGAGCGACATCTACACGCGGCCGACGTCGACGACGACCAAGGCGGCGGCGGCGGCCTCGGCCAGCGCGTCGGTCTCGCCCACGGCCTCGGCCTCGCCCGACGAGCGCCGCCGCTCGCACATCGCCACGTCCACGTCGTCCGCGGCCCTGGCCGCGCTCTCGGAGCCGTCGCCGCCGGCCTCGGCCTCGCCGGGCGTGCTGACGTACGAGGCGGTGCCGCTGTCGGCGTCGTCGTCGTCCGCGTCGGCCCGCGTGCGCGAGCTGCAGTCCGAGATCAAGCCCATGCGCCGCGGCCGGGTCCCGGCCGACAAGCCGGACCCGTTCCGGGCGCTCGACGGCCACCGGGCCAAGACCACGGACCGCCCGGCGCTGGACGAGTTTGCGCTGCACAAGGACGCCGGCAAGAAGTTCTCGTTCGACGACAAGGGCGACAAGCAGACGTGGCTGACGCAGTCGGTGCTGCTCGACACGGCGTCGTCGTCGTCGAGCTCGCCGCTGTCGGCCGGGTCGAGCCGGTACGCGTCGCCGTCGATCCACCAGCCGCAGCCCCAGCGCATGCTGCACGTGAACACGCCGCCGGACATGGCCAAGACGCAGTCGGACCGGCCGCGCCGGCCGGACGACGACGCGGCCGAGTCGCCGGACCTGTCGACGTACGACTCGTTTCCGCAGCGGCCGGACTCGCGGCTGCGCCCGCCGGCCGGACCGTCCCGGCGGTCGTCGGCCGACATCCAGCGGTCGAGCTCGTACGCCGGCCGGCGGGCGGGCTCGCGCTCGACGCGGCCGGCCAGCATGTACGTCGACGCGCCCGACAAGGCCGACGGCCGGCTGGACGCGGCCCACACCGGCCAGTCGACCGCGTCCGAGCACATCGAGTCCGGCGTGGACTTTCTCAAGTCGCTCGACACGGGCGAGTCGCGCCGTGGCAGCGACGGCAAGGACAAGCGCAGCTTCAGCAACGGCAACACCAAGCACGCCAAGCGCGCGAGCGTGTCGTCCATACCGTTCGGCACCAAGGGCCTCAGCGGCAAGTTCGGCGAGGCGTTCAAGAAGTTCGAGCAGCCCGAGCCCGAGACCGAGCGACGGTCGCCGAGCCCGCAGGCGCGGATTGCCAACGCCGTGCGCCGGGCGTCGTCCGTCAAGCTGTTCCGGCACCACACAAGCAGCTCGGCCAAGGACGAGTCGCGGTCGTCGACGCCGGGCATTGTGGTGCCGTCACCGTCGGCGACGCCGGCGCCGGACCGGCCCGACAGCCGGCCGGCCAGCCGGACGTCGAGCCGGCCGCCGAGCCGGCCGTCGAGCCGCGCGTCCGCGCCGGACCGCGCGCGCCCGGCGTCTGCCCTGGGCTCGCGCCTGCCGCGGCCGGCCACGCTGCCGGCCGACAAGGAGCCGGCGGCGGTCAAGCCGCGGGTGGCGTCGCCGGCCAAGTCGCGCACGGCATCGCCGGCCAAATCGCGCACGGCGTCGCCGGCCAAGTCGCCCGCCAAGGACGCGGTGCGCCGCAACCGCGCCATGAGCATCCAGGACCGCGTCAAGGCGCTGCTGGCGCAGTCGCAGACGGCCCCCGCCGAGCGCACGGCCACCGGCTACGGCCCCTACACGGACACGGACGAGCCCAAGCCGCTTGGCCGCGCCAGCACGATCGGCGACGTCGACACGGACATTCCGCAGACGTACCTCCGCATCGAGGCGGACGGGCTTGTCAACAAGGCTGGCCGGCCCGTGTACCTGCCCGAGAGCGACGACGACTCGTCGCGGCTGTCGGAGGACGAAGAGGAGCTGCGCGAGCGCATTGAGAACCTTGGCCGGCGCCAGGCGGCGACTGCCAGCCCGGCCCCGGCCGCCAGCCCGGCCAGCCCGGCTCCCAAGAAGGGCAAGCCCAAGCCACCGCCGAAGCCGTCCAAGCTCCAGGGCGCGTCGCCTAGCCGGCTCAGCGCCGGCACGGACACTAGCATAGACACCAGTGCGGCCACCATCACGCCCGATGCCGAGGACGGCGACTGGATGGAGTCGTTCCAGAAGAAGTACCCGCGGCTCAGCGGGATCCAGGAGAATGACGAGGGCCGCGAGATCGACCTTCTCGATGTGGACTCGCCGACCGGCAGCCCGCAGCGAGGCGACAAGCGGTGGTGATGGGTTGCGGGCGACAGGTGCGGCAATATGCATGTAGCCGCTGTGACCATATAGCCACTTCGATCATATAGCCGCAGCGCCCGAGCCTCCGGCGGCGACTCCGTCGGGGGTAGGCCTGCGGGCGGCTATGCGCCACAATGCGCATGCCACAGGTGGCCTCTGCCCGAAGGGCAGCCACCCTCGACGGAGTCGCCGCCGGAGGCTCGCGCGTGGCGGTGCAGCGAGCCTCCGGCGGCGACTCCGTCGGGGGTAGGCCCTGCGGGCGGCTATGCGCCACAATGCGCATGCCACAGGTGGCCTCTGCCCG
>NW_027118040.1:0-35093 GCF_038497935.1 Neoaidaea tothii
CGGGGTCTCGGGGGGGGCCCCCCCCGCGCGCCCCCCCCCCGGCGGGCGCCCCCCGCCGGAGGCTCGTGCACCGCCACCGGCGAGCCTCCGGCGGCGACTCCGTCGAGGGTGCGCCCTGCGGGCGGCTATGCGCCACGCGTCACGTGCAGGCCGGGTCGGGCGCGGCCGTCACGTGTCCGCGCGTACAACGCACAGGGTCGGTGCAGAGTGGCGCACGCGCGGAGATCTGCCAGACCGGCGCAGCGCGCGGGTCCACCGGGTTTCGGCGGCTCCGGCGCTCCGCAGGTGCGCCCGGGCCGGCCCAGCCAGCGGCCGACCGGGCTCGTGCGCCGCACGGCGTGCGGCGGCTGACTGAGCGCGCGGCGTTTCTGACGTAACGCTCTGTTGTCGGACCCTGCATACGGCGGCGCAGCCACGCACACATGGCGCAAGCGGCACGGCACCGCGCACTTGTGCTCTAGTGGGCGTTTTGATTGGGACAACCAACGTCGTGCGCCGCAACAAGCCACTCAGCTTGGGAGTAGAACTCTTGTCTACGATAGCGAGCCCATCGACGCACCAAGCACGACAGCAGGGCCAGAACGCAGCGGCCCAGACATAGCGCAGGCTGGACATGCACGCGCGTGCGACAGAGGTCCACGCGAGCGATATTGGTACACACAGGCCGGCAGGCCGTCGAGGTTTGGCAGCATGACGGTGACGGTGTTCAACGCGCACACGGGGCGCAGCGCGCACACGGACGCAGAGCGGTTCCTGAGGTAGGTGCGGGCGCGGCGGCGCTGACGGCAGCCTGTCGGAGGTCAAGGACTGGGTGGCGGAGAACCACGCGGTGCCGAGCGAGCAGCAGATCCTGATGACGGCGCGCGGAACGCAGCTGCGCATGGCGCAGATAGCCGGGGAGGTAGGTCGGTGGCGGGCACGCTGACCCAGACCGAGCTGTTTGTGTTTGACCGCGGGCTGCTGGCGGCGGCCGGCGCCGCGCTGGCGCCGTCGCAGTCGCCGCTGATTCCGCTGGACGTGCGGCCGTTTCCGCCGTCGACGTCGCAGGTGGCGACGGCCGAGGACTACGCGGGCCTGTTCCGCGCGCGGATCGAGTGGGCGCGCGGGCTGGCGCAGCGCGGCGAGGCGCTGGCCAACATGCTGGGCCACACGCTGGACGAGATCCGCGTCATCCGGCGGTCGGTGGACGTGGCCATGACGCACCTGGGCCACCACCTGGCCATGAACGAGCGGCTGTTCAACGACGTGCTCGAGGCCGCGGTGCAGGTGGCGCAGACGTACACGGGCACGGCGTGGAAGGCGTCGCTGGCGCGGCTGGAGCGGCTGGAGGTGGCCGCGGCCGTCGGCGGCGGCCGGCTGGCCGACTGGGTGGACCGGCCGGCGGTGCGCACGGCCGACCGCGACGTCGAGGCGCGCCACCGCAACATCCAGGAGCGCGTGCGCGACGTCAAGGCGGTGTACGACGGCGTGGCGCACGACGTGCAGGGCCTGCGGTACGACTTCGCGGCCTGGAAGGACGGCGAGGACCGCCGGCTCGACGGCCTCGACCGCGCGCCGGCCGTCTTCGAGGACCTGCAGGCCATCGTGGCCAAGCTGGCCAAGGACGGCGACTACGTGGCCGGTCTGCCGGGCACGCCCACGTCGCTGCGGTCCATCGTGCGCATGGCCAGCGTCCACCAGAAGGAGTACCTGCCGTCCGTGGCCGCGTCGCTGGCCGAGCTGTGGGAGCTCAACCGCTCGGCGCAGACGTGCCGCGCGGACGTGCAGCAGGCGTCGCTGCGCCAGCTGCACACGATCTCGCTCGTGCAGTCGCAGGCGTCGCCGGTCCGGCCGGACCTGCAGTCGATCGAGGCCGAGCTCGCCGAGTGCCGCAGCTCGCTGGACGTGCTGTGCCAGATGGACAACCTGCCGGGGCTGTACGGCGCGTACCTGGTCGAGTGCGTGCGGCGGCGCGAGTGGGCGCAGCAGGTGAAGGCGCTGACGGGCGACGCGGCCGAGGAGTTTGCGTCGTGGCGCGACGACGAGGAGCGCCGGCGGGCCAAGTGGCGCAAGCGGCTGGGCGGCGGCCTGGCGGGCATGAAGGACTTTGCGCGCGAGACCGTGGGCGGCGCGGACGCGAGCCGCATCGCGCGCTCGGGCGTGCTCGAGGTCGAGATGAACCTGGTCGGCGACGACGACGCCACGCCGCCCGTGGGCCGCGACGACGTGCTCGACTACGTGGCCGCGCTGCGGCGGCTGCCGGGCTGCGAGGGCGTGGGCCAGACCGTGGCCGACCAGCTGAAGGACGTGGACCAGAGGCGCGGCCGGCGCGAGCGGCTGTTCAAGAGCACGCTGGCTGCGGACGCCGAGCCCAAGCCGGCACCGCCCCCGGACCCGGGCCTGGCCGCCGAGAACCGCCGGCTGGAGGACCAGGTCAAGAGCTACGTCTCGCGCGTGCGCAAGCTCGAGGACCTGCTGCACCGCCAGTACCGCGCCGCCGGCGCGGGCTACGCCTACGACGTGTTTTCGCCGGGCTCGCCGCACCTCGTGCGCTCGCCGGGCGGCTCGCCCGGCGCCCCCGGCGGCTTCTCGGGCGGGCTCCCGAGCGCGGCCGGGCTGTCGGCGCACTTTGCGGCCGCGGCCGGCGCCGGCGGCGACCGCGACCGGGCCCAGCTGGCCCACGAGGTGTCGGACCTCAAGACCGAGGTCGCGCGGCTGCGCGAGATGCTCGACGAGGAGCGGCTGGCCACGCGCCGGCTGCGGCAGAAGGTCGAGGACGGCGAGCGCGACGTGACCGAGATCGAGACCATCAAGGAGGACCTGCTGGCGAACCTGGCCGCCCAGGAGGGCGAGTTTATCACCGAGCGGAAGCAGCTGCTGAGCGAGATCAGCGCGCTGCGCGCCAAGGTGGACGCGCTGGAGGAGGAGGGCCAGGTCCTGGAGGAGCGCGAGGAGGTGTGCGAGGGCCGGGTGGCCGACCTGGCGGCCGAGCGGGAGAGCGCGCTGCTGGCGCTCGAGAGCCGCACGGACGAGCTGCTGTCGATGAAGGAGACCGTGCACCGCGTGGCTGAGCTGTGGGGCGTTCCTGTGGCGGTGCCGGACGACCCCGCGCCCGCCGACCGCGACGACCGCTCCGTGGCCTCGTCCGTGGCCGACGTCGACCTGGACCGGTTCGAGGAGGCCATGGCGGCGCACCGGCGCGCGGCGGACGCGGCCGACGCGCGCGCGCGCGCCGAGTACGAGCGCGGCCGCGCGGACGCGGCCGCGGCCGCCGGCCACGCGGCCGAACGCGCCGACGCGCGCGTGCTGCGCACGCGCGCGCTCACGCAGAAGGTCTACACGGCGTACCGGCGGTCGCGGCAGCTGATGGACGCGCTCGGGATCGTTTCCGAGGGCGGCCGGATGGCGTTCCGCAAGACCAAGGCCAGCATCTACAAGACCACGCCCGACACGTCCGCGGACACGGCGGACGTGTCGGCGGGCTCTGTGCAGGACGTCAACGTGCTGTACTGGATGGACGCGGAGGACGACGAGGCCGAGGCCGAGGCGTACGACCGGTTCCTGGCCGCGGTCGCGTTCGACTACGACGCGTTCGGACAGGTCGTCCAGGACCGCGTGCGCGACACCGAGCACGTCGCGCGCAAGTGGAAGCAGGCCGCGCGCGTGTACAAGGGCAAGGCCGCGGCGGCGGCCGAAGAGAGCGCCAACAAGATCGCGTTCAGGTCGTTTGCGCCGGGCGACCTGGCGCTGTTTCTGCCGACGCGCACGCAGCCGTCGGACGGCGGGCCGGCGCTGGCGCAGCCGTGGGCCGCGTTCAACGTGGGCGCGCCGCACTACTTCCTGCGCGAGCGGCCGGAGCACGAGCTGGAGAGCCGCGACTGGATCCTGGGGCGGATCCGCGCGACCGAGACGCGCGTGGCGGCGGCGGCGGCGGCGGACGCGGTCATCAACGAAAACCCGTTCGAGCTGCCGGCGGGCGTGCGGTGGTACCTGCTGGACGCGGGCGAGTACGGGACGCCGTTTGAGGGCCGGCGGGGCGGGCGCGAGGAGCGCGCGGAGGGGCGGCTGGAGGAGTCGCCGGAGGGGGGCGAGGCGCAGGGCGGGCGGGCGGAGTCGCCGGCGGGCGCGCCGCACGGCGTGCGGCTGGAGGAGTCGCCAGCGGGCGCGCCGCACGACGTGCGGCTGGAGGAGGCGCCAGCGGGCGCGCCGCACGGCGTGCGGCTGGAGGAGGCGCCGGCGGGCGCGCCGCACAGCGTGCGGCTGGACCCCGACGGCGCCGGGCCGCCGGGCTCGCCGCACGGCGCGCGGCCCGGCGTCCCCGCCCCGTCCGCCCCCGCCGCGCCGCCCAGCACCGCCCCCGCCGCGCCCACGGCCTAGACACATAGCTAATTTACGATTCACGAGCACACTAGTCGGCTCGGCGCGGAATGCGCGAGGAATGTACGCGTCGCGCCGGTGTGGTGGGCTCCGCGCGCGGGGATGACGCGCCCATGGATCCGCGATCACCCGCTGCAAGCGAGCTGTGGCGACGCGAGCGGACCCCACGCGGCGGCCGGCCTGGGCGACTCGTGTTGCTCGTGTCTGCAGGCCGCGGTGCGCTGGCGGCGCGCTGGCAGGCTGTGGCGGTGCCGGCGGCGGCGGCCGGCGCGCGCGGTGGCGGTGCGGCGCGCCGCGGCCTGCTGGCACGGCCGCTGGCCCAGCGCCGGCCGCGGGCGAGCCGGCGCGCCGCGCGCCCACCGTCGCGTCGCGCCGCGTGCCGCGGCCACGGCGCGGCGCGGACTCGGTCCGGCGGCGGGTCACGGGGCGGGCGGCGTGTGCAGGTCACCGGTCCGGACCCGGGTCGCCGCGTTATCGCGCGCCGCCGCGCCCTAGCCGCTTCCAGCGCCGCCCACTAGCACCCGCAGGCCCTCTCTCCCGCCCGCGCAGCGCCGGCGGCCAGCGTGCCCGCGCGCGGGCGGCCGGCAGCTGCGGGTGCCAGCACGCGCTGCCCGATTTGGGTTTGTGTCTTTGTGTGTAGGGCTTAGTAAGCTCAAAGAAGTTCTTAGTGTGTGACGACAGCCTATTTTTGTCACGCTGATTGGCCGCATCCAGCAATGCTGTACGCACTGTCTGTAACCGGCAACAATACTATGGTCGCCAGGTATTAGCAATGAGCGCCCTACCATGTCCGTACACGCCCGCTGGCCTTTCCGCGCTTGCTTGTATTGGGCCAGTACATACTTTGTTGCAGTAGGCAATAGTACGGCTCCCTTTCTGCCCTTTGTTTGGCTAATATTGCACCTAACAAAGTTTTTGCCTATATTTTTTCCCTCAGTATGATAAACCACACACATAACCTCCGGCTTACTTAGTATTTCTTTACTTACTATTCCCTCACCTACCTATTTTCCTTCCCTCACTTTTTTCTCATAGTATATTTGAGTGCCATAGTACTTCCCTTACATTTTATTATATATCTATAGTATATAATAAAATCTCCCAACACGCGGTAACACCACAGCACGGGAACAAAGGTAACTCAACCACGCCGCCGCGGACGTCCAGCAGACACGGCGACGATGCCGGTCTGGATGGCAATGCCGGATGGATTCGTCTGCGGCGGCGGCGCTGCCGCCGCGCGCGAATCACGACGCGCGCCGCGACGCGTCGCGCGCGCCGCGCCGACACGGGCTGACCGCGCAGACAACGATGGCCAAGGAAGGAAAGACCAGAAAGACCAAGGCCGGAGGACGGCGGAAGAAGGGTACGTATCGCGCGCGCCGCGGCGCTGACGCCAGACCCCAACGCGCCCAAGCGCTCGCTGTCGGCCTACATGTTCTTCGCCAACGAGCAGCGCGACTCGGTCCGCACGGAGAACCCCGGCATCGCCTTTGGTACGTCCCGTCGCCCTCGCGCGCGCTAACCGCCAGGCCAGGTCGGCAAGGTCCTGGGTGAGAGATGGAAGGCCCTGAACGCCAAGGAGAAGGCGGTAAGTACCCGCGCGCGATCCGCGCTGACGCCAGCCCTATGAGGCCCGTGCGGCCCAGGACAAGAAGCGCTACGAGGAGGAGAAGGCCGCGTACCTCGCCAACGGCGGCAACGGTGTCGAGTACGATGACGAGGAATAGATGGGCGGCCGGCACGGCCACGCCGTTTGTCTAGGGATTCGTGTACGTATATCTGGTGAACTCTGTATCTGTAGTGTTATTACAAGAATGTAAAAATCACCGCGCCGCGGCTGAGGAGGAGATCTTTTCTATATTGTCGTTTGTTCTTGTTCGAAAACTCAACTATATTTTTCTTTACGTTGCGTGCTAGGTTGGTTTTTCATGGTTGGTCAAACTGTTTATCTATTAAATCCTGGCAGGGCGATCTGATTGTATACTTTAGTTGTTTGTACTTTAGTTTGCTTTAAATTTATTTATGTGAACACTCAACCGCCGGCTTTCGTCTGGTCTTGTGTGGGGAACCTGCGGGAGAAGACACGCGATGGCGCACGGAAGGGCGCTTTGGCGGCCCGGTGTCTCGTTTAGGCTGGGGCGGCGGCCGTGCGCCTAGACGGGTCGCGCCGCAGGGCGTGCGGCGCGCGACGCGCTGTGCGGCTGCGGCCCGCGCGCGGCCCGTGTGGCGACCAGCGCGGCGGCCCGCCGCCACCGTGCGGCTCATGCAGCCCGTGCGGCTCATGCGGCTCACCCGTGCCCGCCGCCCCTGTCGTCCGCCCCTGCGCCGCGCCCCGGCCCCGGCAGCGGGTCCCGGCGCTCCCCACCAACGCTAACGCCAGTTCGCCATCGTTGACACTGGCGTTATCTGACGGCAGCTCTCGCGCCACCATCACAAGGCAGTCACGTAAATTGTATATTATGCAGAGTACGGTAAACTATACATGTAGGCTGGCGCAGTCACGGTCTCGGCCGAGCGCGCGCCGCGCCTTTTACAGGGCCGAGTCCTTGGACGCCTCCCATGTGTCTTTCTCGAACCGCCAGACGGTCTCGTCCGCGGGCACGCCGCTCCTCCGGGCCAGCGCCAAGTAGACCTCGTCGGCCTCGACGTAACGGAAGTAGCGGCGGACCCAGACGCGCCCCTGCTCCTTCTCGAGCTTGCGCAGCGCGCGCTGCTCGTTCTCGATCTTGCTCTTCTCAATGTGGATTTTCTCGTAGTCGATCACCTCGACGCCCTCGGCGACCTTGGACCACGCGCGGCGCGACTCGTACTCGGCCTGCTCGTCCAGCGGCTTGACGATGAGCTGCTCGCGCGGGTGCTCGAGCGCCTCCCAGAACGGCGTCTCCTTCTTGGTGGCCTCCTCGCGGATGCTGGACTTGTCCGACCACTGGCCGGTGACGGTGTAGAGCACCTTGGACGCGGCCTCGGCCGCGGCCTGCTTCTTGGGCTTCTTGCCCTCCTTGCCGGACGCGATCGAGCCGGGCAGGGTCGAGTTCGAGCCCGAGGGCGTCGAGTAGTTGGACGACGCCGTCATGACCGACGACATGGACGACCGGCGCGAGTCCGACATGGTCACGGGCCGGCCCATGGTCGACAGCGCCGGCAGCGGGCCGGCGTCGACCTTGAACAGCTTGGCCTTGAACGTGTTCTTCTTGCCCGAGAAGTAGCCCTTGCCGGAGAAGTCGACGATGGACCGGTAGCCGGACGTGGACTCGATCGTGATCGACTGCTCGAGCTCGACGTACGGCGCGCCGTAGAACAGGCCCTCGATGTGCAGCGCCGGCAGCGAAATGAAGTGGTACTCGTCGTACTCGCGGATGTACAGGATCGCGTGGCCGAGCTGGCGTACGTTGATCGTCGCCGTCGAGATGGACGCCTTCTGGCCGTTGTAGCCCTGCAGCTCGATCCCGAACTTGTCGTTGTAGATGGAGTACGCCGTGACGGGCGGGTGGTGCGACACCTGCTCCGACACCAGCACCGTCTTGCCGATCTCCTCTGACTCCCACTTGCCGCAGAAAATCTCGCCCAGGAACGGGTTCAGCGGCTTCTTCTCCGAGCCGAGCTTCTCGTTGCGCGACGTGTACTGGCCGCGCAGCGTGGCAATGAACCACCGCAGCACCGCCACGGCGCGCTTCTCGGCGTCTGCCTCCTTGGCGGGCGCGATGAACAGCGACGGATGCTCGGCCTGGTGTCAGCGCCTCCCCCTCCGCGGTCAACCTACCCAGAACTGCGAGTACTCGGTCAAGCTCGTGGCCGACAGGATGAAGGGCGGCGCCTGGACGTTAGCACGGCCTGCGCCGCGCGCGCGGTGTGCACGTACCGTAATCGACGACAGATCGCCCTTGCACGACGCCAGCGACTTGAGGAACGTCATCCACGGGCCCTTTTGTTGCTGTCTCCGTCAGCTTCTATACACGGGGCCTGGCCGGCCGCGCAAGCCGGCGCCGGCCGCGGCGTGGTGATAGCGGCCGCCGCGCCGGGCGGCGCCTCGCCCGACGGCCACCGGGGCCGTCCGCCGCCTGCCGCCACGCCGGCACCGCGCCTGCCGCCGTCCGCCGCCTCCCGCCGGGCTCTATGTCCGCTCGGCTGTCCACTTACCGCCGGCACGGCGGATCCCGCCTCCTGCTTATCTTGCTTGGACATGTTGCGCGCTAGACTCCCGTAATCCAATTATCCGACGATCGGTCGACCTGCTAGGCTGCGTAGTCACTGCGTGTGGTGGGTGTAAAGCGAGATGTGCTTCTGGTTCTCAAAAATTAGCCGGTCGCTATGAGCGGAGGACACTTCTGAACGGGCGCTGATAACAATGACGTATATTCGTGCGGGGGCCTCGACGGTTATGCTGTAACCACGCGACCACGGGCTGGTTGCGGCCGCAATGCCTCCGCGTCACGCCGGCTGCGGTCGTATCCGTCACGCCCGCGCTCTACGTGCACCCTCTCTGCCTTTGTTTTGGCCGCCGTCGAGACGCGGCGAGCGGCGGGGTCTTCCACGCCGTTCCGCGGCCGCCGCGTCGTGGCCGGCGGCCGGAACGCGGGCATGCGTCGAGACTGGCCGGCTGGCGGCGGCAGCGGCCGCGCGTGGCCGCGCCGGTCCTGCCGGGCGATGCCGGCCGGGGCGCTGCGGCGGGGGCTAGTCGCCAGACCTGCGCCGCACGGCACGACCCGGCGCTGCGGGTCGGGCCCAGCCGTTGTGGCTAGACAGCAGTCACGCCCAGGTGGCACCACACCGCGGGCAGGGATAGCCGCCACGGCCGGGCTCCGGACAGCCGGCCCGAGCAGCCGGCGGCCGATGCCGCCGTCCCGGACGCGATCGCCGTTGGGCGAGCGGCCTAGTGCGGCGCCTGAGTCAGGGCTTATGTAAGGCCGCACGGCCTCTGTGGGTCAGGCCAGACCCGGGCCGTGCGGCCGCGCCACAACGGTGGGCGTGTCGGCGATGCAGGGCAGGCCTAGCGCGTCGCGATGGCCAGCTGGCGCGCCGCTTGGCCCGCGGGCCGCCCACCAGCCGCGGCCGGACGCGGCCCGCCACAGCCTGGTCGAGATGCGCCCACGCCGGCAGTGCAGATGACGGCGGGGCGCCACTTGCGCCACCTACCCCTGAAACGCCACATTCGCCACGCCGTGACCTGTGACGCGCCGTCCGCGCCACGGCCCCGCCGCCGCCCGCCGCGCGCTCGCGCCGGCGGGATCCTGCCTAAAATCACAGCGCGGCCCGCCCAACGCTGTGACCTGCCGGTTCGCGTCAGCGCGGCCCGGACAGCCGCTCCGCGTCACCCGCAGCGTGCCTGGGCGCCGACCCGCGCCGCTGCCTCCAGCCACGACGCCTGGCCGCGCGCGGTCCTGCGAGCCGCTGGCAGCGCGCAGCCGCGGAGCCGCCGCGAGTCGCTGGTGCGACGTCGGCCGCCGGCCGGTCATGCAAGCCGCACGCCGTGCGGCTATCAAACATTGTCTATCAAGCGCGTATCATACACGTATCAAACACGTATCAAACATGCGTCAAAAAGGCATCAGGCGCCGTCCGCACCCGCCGCGCTCTCCGCCGCGCCCTCCGCCGCGCCCTCCGCCCCGTCCGGCCACAGCAACCCCGTCGCCAGCAGCCCCGCCGCGCCCACCCCCGTCGCCGCCGCCACGCGGAACGCCCGCCCCTGGGCCGCGGTGCGCTCGAGCGCCAGGTGGTACGGCGTCGACGTGAACGACACCATGTGGTACAGCGTCCGCACGCCCAGCCGCGGCGCGTACCGGTACAGCAGCTCCTCCACGGCCTTGCGCAGCAGGTACGACCGCGACGTCACCGAGTCACGCATCTCGACGTAGTTGGCCATGGCCAGGTCCGAGATGGCGTACAGGTCGCGGCGGCGCTCGGCCGTGTACGCGGCCAGGGCGTCGGCCACGGTCGGCGCCGCGTCCAGCCGGCGGAACAGCTCGCGCACGTCCTCGAAGCCGCAGTTCATGCCCTGGCCGTAGAACGGCACCATGGCGTGCGCCGCGTCGCCGATGATGACGACGCGGTCGCCCAGGTGGTACGGCGCGCACTTGACCGAGATCAGCGAGCCCTTGGGGTGGGCCAGGAACTGGTTGACCAGGCTGTCGCGGCCGACGAGCGGCACCACGTCCGGGAACTCGCGCTCGAACAGCTCGAGCACGTCGTCCGGGTACACGATGGCGTCGTACATGGCCGCCGGCATGAACAGCGTGCCCGTGAACGTCTTGGAGCCGATGTTGGCCAGCGTCATGAGCATGAACGTCTTGCGCGGCCACAGGTGCAGGTGGTGCGGGTCCAGCGCGTACTCGCCGCCGCGGGCGGGGATCGACAGCTCCGTGTACCGCGTGTCGATGTACGTCTGGGCGTAGTCCATCTCGACCGCGCGCATGAGCTGGCCGCGCACGGCCGAGTGCGCGCCGTCGGCGCCGACGATGAGATCGGCGCGGACGGCGAGCGGGGCGTCGGCGCCGGCGTCGAACACGGCCGTCCGCCGCGCAAAGTCGCACGTCCGCAGCCGGTGGCCAAAGTGCAGCGCCACGTTCGGCCGCGCGGCGGCCGCGTCCAGCAGCGTGCGGTTGAGCCAGCCGCGGTCGACCGCGTTGATGTGCTCGCCCAGGGCGTCGTAGGCCTGCGCGGACTGGCGGCCGGCGCGGTCGTGGACCATGCGGCCGTGCACGGGCACGACCTGGCGCATGATGGCCGCGGCCAGGCCCTCGTCCGCGCCGCGCAGGCCGTCGATGCCGCGGTGCGACAGCGCGAGGTTGATGGACCGGCCGGCGACGGCGGCGGTCGTCCGCGGATCTGCGTCAGCCCCGCGCCGCGGCGCACGTACCTGGCCGGCGGTCGTACACGGCCACGTTCCAGCCGCGGTTGGCGAAGTACAGCGCGGCCAGGGCGCCGACGGGCCCGGCGCCGACGATGGCCACGGCCCGGCCGAGCTGGTTTCTGGCGAGCTCCATGGTGTGGCGGTCGCCGTGGCGGTCGCCTACCCAACGCCGCTCAAATTTTTTCGCGAGCCCAGCAGCCCGCCGGACACAGACACGAGCGCACGAGCGAGCACGAGCGCAGGCACAGCCAGACACTAGCTAATCAGATGGGCGCGGACACCAAGGTGTGCGCACGCGAGGGCTGCGCGAACGCCACGTCCGGGCTGCAGTGCCCGACGTGCCGCAAGCTCGGCCTGGACGACAACTCGTTCTTCTGCGGCCAGGACTGCTTCAAGAAGTAGGTCGGCGGGCGCCGGAGCAGGCAGGACTGACGGCAGGGCGTGGGCGGTGCACCGGCAGGCGCACACGCAGACGGCGGCGGTGACGTCGTCGCTGGCGAACCTCAAGCTGCCGGACTCGTACGACCCGTTCCCGACGTTCAAGTACACGGGCGACGTGCGCGCGGTGTACCCGCTGTCGGCGAAGCGGGCGGTGCCGGCGTCGGTGCCGGTGCCGGACTACGCGGGCGACGGGCAGCCGCGGTCGGAGCAGCGGCTGTTCCGGACGACCAAGATCCACATCAACACGGCCGAGGAGATCGCGGGGCTGCGGGAGGCGTGCCGGCGCGGGCGGCTGGTGCTGGACGCGGGCGCGGCGGCGGTGCGGCCGGGGATCACGACGGACGAGATCGACGCGATCGTGCACGCGGCCGCGGTCGAGCTCGAGTGCTACCCGTCGCCGCTCAACTACTACAACTTCCCCAAGAGCCTGTGCACGTCGGTGAACGAGGTGATCTGCCACGGGATCCCGGACAAGCGGCCGCTGGCCGACGGCGACATCGTCAACCTCGACGTCTCGGTGTACTACCGCGGGTTCCACGCGGACCTCAACGAGACGTACTACGTCGGCGAGACGCGGGACGCGGACTCGGTGCGGCTCGTCGAGACCACGCGCGAGGCGCTCGACGCGGCGATCGCCACCGTCAAGCCCGGCATGCTCTTCCGCGACATCGGCAACGTGATCGAGCCGTACGCGGCCAAGCACGGCTGCTCCGTCATCCGCACGTACTGCGGCCACGGCATCAACACGCTCTTCCACACGGCGCCCAACGTGCCGCACTACGCCAAAAACAAGACGCCCGGCGTGGCCAAGGCCGGCATGACGTTCACGATCGAGCCCATGCTCGCGCTGGGCTCGTGGAAGGACAAGACCTGGCCCGACAACTGGACCGCGGTCACGGCCGACGGCCGCCGCAGCGCGCAGTTCGAGCACATGCTCCTCGTGACCGACGACGGCGTCGAGGTCCTCACCGCGCGCCTGCCGGCCTCGCCCGGCGGGCCCGAGCCGCGGGTGTAACGTGTACCATTAGCGTCTAGCTCACGCGCCGTCCTCGCGGATCAGCGCCACAATCATCGAGTACAGGTAGAAGAAGAACATGAGCAGGTGGAAGCCCAGCTTGATGAAGCTCTCCTTCTTGTGCTCGTTCAGCGTCCGGAAGATCTCGGTCGCGTCCAGCAGGTGGTTGTTGTTGAGCACCTTGTTGACGTTGTAGGCCACCAGCGGCAGGTTGAGCACCAGCGCCAGCCAGTAGCCGTTGATGAGGAAGAGGAAGGTCAGGAAGGCCTGGATGCCGGCCTCGGGCAGGATGTACGAGTTGAGCCGGTTGCAGAGGTCAAACACGTTGATGTAGTCTGTCGTCAGTGCCGCGCGCGTCCGCACCTACCGCATTCTGCCGTTAGCCCTGCTGCCGCCGCTGCACTTACCCAGGTCGCTGTACATGATCGTGAAGAACACCTGGAGGAACAGGTTGACCGCGTTGAGGATCACCGCCAGGATAAACAGCCTGCTGTCAGCGCGCCCGCGCGCCCACCTACCAGGCTTCTCCGGACATGGTGCTTGCTGCTCGTTCTGCTCGTCAGCGCGCGCTCCCCGGGCCCCGCCGTCACGGGTCTCGTGCTCGGGGGCCCCCCCGGCGCCCCCACCTCCCACCTACCGATTGTTGCCGATGGGTCTGTCGCTGCCGCACGTCCTGCTCGACGGGATGTTTCTGGCCCGCAATCCGATGAATTCGACAGGAGCTCGCTCCTGTGAGATTATAGAACGTGGAAGAAGTCGCCGGCGTCGTGGGCGAAAAAGAAAAGCGGCCGCCACATTCCGCGCCAGCCACGATGGGCGCACGGCCCCGTGACGCTCACGTGACCTCACGTGTCCCCTTGTGCACGGTTGTTCAGCGCCGCACCGCGTGCGGCTGGGCCCCCCAGCGGAGCCGCGCGCTGGCCGCCGGCGAGCCGGGGGTCGGATGAGGGCGCTGCCCGCGCTGGCGTCGGATGACGGCGGCTGCCCGCGCTGGCGTCGGATGACGGCGGCTGCCCGCGCTGGCGTCGGATGACGGCGGCTGCCCGCGCTGGCGTCGGCTGCCGCCTTCGGCGCCGGCTACGGCCCTCGCCCGTACGCTGTAGCCGCTGTGGTCAGGTGGCCCGCCGGGCGCCTCCACAGGGTGGCCGCGGCGCTTGCTTGTGGCGGTGCAGGCTCTGGCGGGCCGACGTGTCCTCTGCGGCTATATGCGGTGCCAGGCTTGTGGCTATATGAGGTGCCAGGCCTGCGGCTACATGCGCTGCCAGGCTTGCGGCTATATGAGGTGCCAGGCCTGCGGCTACATGCGCTGCCAGGCCTGCGGCTATATGATGTGCCAGGCCTGCGGCTATATGCGCTGCCTGTCCGCGGCTACATGCGGTGCCAGGCCTGCGGCTACATGCGGTGCCGTGGCCCTGCGGCTATATGCGGTGCCGCGTCCCTTCGACTACATGCGGTGCCGCGTCCGCGGCTACATGCGGTGCCAGGCCTGCGGCTCTATGCGTCTGCCACAGGCGCCCTCGACGGCGTCGCCGCGCCGGCCGCCGCTCTGCGCGCGGTCCCCAGCATGTAGCCGCAGCTGCGCACGTGCGCTCTGGACCGCAGGGGCGCCGCACGCGGTGCGGCGCCTTGCGCAGCCACGTGACCCCGCGTCCTCAGTCAGCGGGGCGGCTGCCGAACAGACCGCGGATCGACATGTCGCGCCTGGCAGGCGCACCCATGGCGGTAGGTGGGCGCCAGAGCGTGCTGACGTAGCTCGTCGCAGCGGCGAGCGCAGCGCTCGCACTGATCGGGTACCAGCTCGTGGCGGCGCCCCGGCACAAGCGGCGCCCCGGCAACCGGCGCGACGACGAGCGGCGACGCCCCGGGTCGCGCGGGCTCTCGCGCGAGCGCGGGCAGCTGCTGGCGGAGCTCGAGACGCGGCGCAGCCGCAGCGCGTCGCCCGCGCCGTCCGCGTCCGAGCCGTGGGCGCCGTCGGACTGGGGCGACGGCCCCGGCAGCGACACGAGCCTGCCCTCGGACCTGCGGTCGGTGCGGCCAGACGAGCCCACAGACGACGCGCACAGCATCCTGGGCCTGCTCTACACGATCGCGGACGACCAGTCCAAGCGCGAGGGCTACGTGCACGGTAAGTGGCCGCCAGGCCCGCTGACGCAGACGGCATCACCTGCAACCTGTGCGGCGTCGAGCCGATCCGCGGCGTGCGGTACCGGTGCACGCAGTGCCTGGACTACGACCTGTGCCAGGTGTGCGAGTCGATCGACCTGCACCCGCAGGGCCATGTGTTCTACAAGGTGCGCGTGCCGATCCCGGCGCTCAACGAGCCCAACCTGGTGCCCGTGCGGCTGTACCCCGGCAGCCCGCAGCTCGCGCGCACGCTGCCCGCCAACCTGGCCTTCAAGCACATCGTCGAGATCCAGCGCGAGACCGCGTTCAAGCAGTCCGAGATCGTGGCGCAGTACGAAAAGTTCCGGTGCCTGGTCACGGACGAGCACGTGGCCGACTGCTACGGCGTGTGCGGCGCGATCTCGGCCGAGAGCCTGGCCATGCTCATCGCGCCGCACATCTCCGGGGCCAACCTGCTCGTGTCGCGGCTGATCAAGATGTACGACCGCGACGGCGACGGCCTGGTCTCGTTCCGCGACTACATCGTCACGCTCGACACGCTGTGGAACGGCACCGACGCCGCCCGGCTGTACGAGGTCTTCAAGGGCTACGACCTCGACGACGACGGGCTGGTCGGGTACGACGACTTCAAGCGCATCTTTGCGAGCTACCTCGAGCTGTCGGTGTGCTCGATCCGCCGGACGGCCATGAGCATGAGCGTGTACCTGACGGACGAGCAGGTGGACGGGCTGTACGGCCACCGGCCGATCTCGGCGCTGTTTACGGCCTCGGCGGCCGAGACGACGTCGCGGCTGGCGGCGGCCGTGCACGAGCGGCCGGAGGCCGCGCCGGAGATCGCGCCGCCGGCAGACGCGCGGCGCGACGCGACGGCCGCGCCGAGCGAGGGCGCGGTGGCCACGGCGGCGCTGGCGGCGCGCGCGCCCGAGGGAATCGTGCCGCGCGCGGACGCGCTCGACGCCGTGCGCGCGGCCGAGAACACCGACGGGCCGTACAGCGACTACCGCGCGCTGTACGAGCTCAAGGCGCTGTGCGCGCAGGGCACGGCCGAGATGATCGCCGAGTTCTATGCGGCTGCGCGCAAGGACGAGACCGAGCCCCTGGACTGGAGCGAGTTTCTGGCCACCGCGCGCGGGCTGTCGAACGAGCGGGGGCTGTGCTTCGCGACGAGCTGGATCGACGTCGGCATGTTCTAGCCAAAAGATGCAGATTGGAACGCCGCTAGTAATATACACACTGCTCAGTTAGTGCCGGCGGCGCCGGCCGCCGGGATGCTGATGAAGTACTTTTCGCGCGGGTCCGGCGGCGGCGCGGGCCCGGGCGGCGGCTCGGGCCGCTCCGCCGGCTCGCCCACGGCCGTGTCGTCGTCGCGGTCCGAGTACCGCACGCTGTTGTTGCTGCTCAGCGAGACCTCGCTCTCGCTCTCGGCCGACTCGGCCGACTCGCCGTAGCCGACGGCCGCCGCCAGCGCAAAGCCCTCGGCCGGCAGGAAGCCGACGGGGAGCGGGTCCTCGTCCGAGAGCAGGCCGAGGTCGAGGTCGGCCTCCTGCACCTCGTAGTCGATCGCGGCCTGCGCCTCGCGCACGAGCGCGTCCGACACCTGCAGGCACCGGCTCAGGCTGACGTTGAGCGCCTCGCTCGTGCCGAGCATCTCCTTCTGCCGGTCGAGCATCTCGACCGAGAACAGCGTCTTGCCGGGCGACGCCGGCAGCTGCACGGTCTCGTCCGCGCTGTCCGAGTCGCTCTCGGCGCGGGCGGGCCCGTCCGAGCCCGAGCCGCTGCCGGCGCCGCCGGCGCGGCCGCCGCCGGACCCGGCGCCCTGCGCCTTGCGCAGCGCGCGCAGCTCGCGGTTCTGCGCGCGCATCTCGCGCTCCAGCGTGCGGTTGATCGCCAGCAGCGACGTGTTGGAGATCTCGAGGTCGAGGATCTTGCGGTTGAACCGCGCGTTGCCCGTGTCCGGGAACCCGGGCGCGTCCGCGTCCGAGCCCGAGCCCGACTCGTCGTCGGTCCCGGCGTACTCGCTGCCGCTGCCGCTGCTGGGCTCGATCTCGTCGCCGAGCGAGCTGCGCGAGCTGCGGCTCGCCGCCGGGCTCGCGCTCGCCGCGCTCGCCGCCGCGTACCGCTCCGGCGCCCGCGGCACCAGCACCTCCTCCTGGCCGTTGGCGTACACAAACTTGCTCGACCCCCGCGAGTCCGACCGCGGCGCCATCTTGAGCACCACCGGCGGCGCCAGCGGCGCGCCCGGCGTCGCCGGCGACACCGTCCGCGCCGGCCGCACCCGCGGCGCCGGCAGCCCGGACCCCGCGCGCGGCGCACCGCCCACAGTCGACTTGGGCAGCGCGTGGAACCCGCTCCGGGCGCCGGGCGGCCCGCTCGCGCCGCTCGCCGCGCTCACCGCGCTCGCCGCGCTCGCCGCGCTCTCCTTGCGGAACGTCGGCACCACCGGCGTTCGCGGCGCCTCGGCCGGCCTGCGATCGTTGGCATAGAAGAACTTGGGCTCCCGCCCGGCCTTGGCCCCACCGTCCTCGCGCGGCCGCGCCCGCACGCTCGCGTAAATCGGCGCCCGCGCGCCCGGGCCTGCGCCCGCCGCGCCCCGTGGCCCGTCTGAACCTGGCCCCATCGTGTCGCCGCTGTGGGTCGTGTTTGGGATTACCGAGCGCCAGTCCTGCGCGCAATGCCGAAAGTCCCCGTCTGTGTTCGTGTCACGGTACCATCACCGGCCCAAACGACGACGCTGCTGCTGCTGTGGGCGCTGCCTGGACGCTGCCTGGCACCTTGCGCTGCGGACACCCTGTCTGGTCGTGGCCAGGGGTGTTCCTGGCCTGGGGTGGTTTGGTGGATTAGCTGCAATTGCCGACACACAGCGTTTTGCGCGCCGCACAGCCGACGGCGGCCGGCCGGCCGCGGGAGGGACGCGCCGGCGTCTTTGTTGCGGCCCCGGCCCGAATGTCGACTGCACGCGCTTCTTTGTGGACGCGTCGGGGACGGCGGAGGGCGACGGCGGCGGGCACGGTGCCGGCGAGAAGGCAGCGGCTGCGGCCGGCCGGACGGCCGGGCGGCGGCCGGCGGCGGTCGGCGAGCGTAGGCGGCCGCGCAGGGACGGCGGCGGCGAGTGCCGCAAGCCGGTAGACGCGGCCGCGACACGGCCGCCGGGCGCCAGTGTGCAGCGTGTGTCTGTCGCGGGCGGAGAGCGGGACAGATCACGGCCGCGGCAGCTGCGGCGACCACGGCGACCTGCCGCGGCGGCGCGGCGGCCGCGGGCATGCCAGACTACCCGTTCCCGCTCGGACCCGCGGCCGCCAGCCGCCGATCAGGGGCCGCGTCGCCTGTGCAACGCCAGCGGCGGCCGCCATTGGCCGGCGCGACCTACCAAGCAGGCTGAAACGGCGGCCAGCCGCCGTGCATGAGCCGCACCGCGTGCGGCGCGAACAGCCGCGCACGGGCGGCCGCAATGACGTAGCCGCGCCGGCCCCCCCGGCGCCCGCGTGCGCCACGCGGCGACGCGCCCCGTTAGACTTTCACCGTCCCCGGGCCGGCTTCGAACCCTCCGCCGGCACCGCCCGCGCGAACAAAGACAGTTCGCAAGCCGGCCGACGCGCGCGCGCTCGGCGCCGTCACGCGGGGCCGCGGCCGCTCCGCCGCGCCGGCGCCGCAGCGTATATATACCGCGCCCGCGGCCGGGGCCAGCCACTGACAATCCCCTCTGGCGGAATCTCTATTGTTAGGGCCTGGGTCCGAGGACTTTCGCGCCGCACGAACGGATCGAGTACTGCTGATTATATACCCCTGTTGCTAGATACCATGCTGAAAACACTGCCGGCGGACGCCATCCCGCTCGGCGGACACGGGTGCGGCGCGCCGCGCTACGTGGCGGTGCCGTTCGAGGGCATCGCCGAGGGCCTCACCGCGGTCTCGGGCAACGTAGACCGCGCGGGGCGGCACGCGCGCGCGCGGCGACCCAAGCCGGCCGAGCGTGCGGCCAAGGGCGAGCGCCGGCGCGAGTCGGCGCCGACGATCCCGCGCAAGCGCAAGCTCTACCACGACGCGCGCGCGTCCGAGCCGTGGAAGCGGCGGGCGCTGGGTGCGGCGGGCAGCGGGCGCGCTGCCGCCGAGCGTGCGAACGAGACGGTCGTGATGGAGGACGCGCGCGGGCTCGGCGACAGCATTGAGGCGCTGGCGCTGCCCGAGAGCGACTCGTCGTTCAGCGTGCTCTCGCAGATCAACGGCGGGTACGAGCTCTCGCTGTCGCGCGCGGCGTGGGACGCGGCCGAGGCCGACTGGCCCGCGCCCGCGTTCGAGATCTACGAGGGCGACTGCTCGGACTGCGACGGCCGCTCCGGCTACGACCGCGACGTCGAGCTCTCGCGCAGCCTGCCGGCGGACCGCGTGCTGCAGCCGCTGGCCGACGAGCCGGGCGACGAGTCCGACCGGTCGCTGACGCCGTCGTCGCTCGAGCCGCTGGCCGAGGACTACGCGCTCATCGCCGGCTACGACTACCTGTTCTCGACCGCGACCGTCAACCGGCTGGCGGCGAACCTGTTCGCGCCGGCGCAGCTGTCGTCGACGGACGTCATCAAGCGCGTCATCGACGAGCCCGACGTGCTCTTTGACTACGAGGACCCGCGCTCGTTCGACGAGCACTCGGCCGACTCTGAGCGCGGCGCGGACGACTTCCGCTCGCTGCTGGCGCCCGGCGTCGCCGCCGACCACGACGCGTACGAGTTCGACGAGGACGAGCTCATCCTCGGCATGCGCGCGCTCATGTCGGACGCCTAGCCGCGGCCCCGGCGCCCAAGCCGCCCCCATAACATCTAGGAACCCCGGCGGCCGCCCGGCCGCCGCACGACAGTATATCCCTACCCGATCTCCTATATCTATACCGCGCGCGCGCGGCCGGCCGCCCCGGCCGCCGCCGTCAAAGCCATGTATATATACTCATCTACAGGTACCCCAGGCGCGCCCCGCTGTCCGCAGCGGCCCGGCGTGGTCTGGTCCGGCCCGGCGCCGCCTTCTCGGGGCGCCGCCGGCGAGATAAAACGCATTGACATTAAAATAATACACATCGTTAACCAGCATGAACCTAATCGTCTACAGAATGCCCGTCCGCCCAGAATGCACAGGCGCGGCGCGGCGGCCGCGCGCCCGCCCGGCTACATCATCTCCTTCTGGAGCTCGACGAGCTCGTCCTCGAGCGCCGCCCGCTCCTCCATGATCGCCGCGTCCACGTTCTGGTTGACCCGGACAAAGTAGTACACGCCGACGACCGACACCAGCAGCAGCACGAGCGAGAACCAGCCCATGACCATGGCGGACGTGCCCACGCCCGTGGTGAGCGTGCCGTTGCCGAGGCTGTGGGCGATGCTCGCCGCCGCCACCGACGCCGTGTGCTGCCAGAGCACCGAGATCAGGATGAACACGCTAGCGACGATCGCTACCAGGATCGAAATGTTCTGGATCAGTGGCGGGTACGGCACCAGCAGCAGAAACACGACGAAGATCAGGATGATGGCGATGATGACCAGGTACGGGAACACGATGACGTGCCGGAACTTCTGCGCCACGTACAGGATGTTGAGCGGGTCGTCCGTGTCGTCGAGCTGGTTTGCCAGCACGGTCACGTTGCTCGAGCAGAACCACACCGGCGGCGCCAGGTTCGCGCACACGCCAAAGTAGCCGATGCGCACCTCCAGGTCCGTCTTGCCGACGTACTGCGCCAGCGCGACGGCCGTGTTGCTGTCGACGACCGTGCTGTCGCCGGGGACGTACACCGTGCCGTCGTTGTACGCCATCCGCAGCAGGTAGATCTTGGGCAGCACCGTCGCTGCGGCCGAGCAGCCCGAAAGCAGCAGCGCTGGCGTCAGCGCGCTCGCCCGCCCACTTACCGAGGATGATGATTACTGTCAGCAGGAACAGCAGGAAGATGTGCCGGGGCCGCACAAAGTGGATTTCTGGCCGTCAGCCGCCGCCGCGACCGCACTTACTCAGGTTCATCGAGATTCCCATCTTGGCTCTCTGCTTTGCGCCGCTGTCGTGGGGTCTAGCGAGAGAAGGCCTGCAGTGTGTACCGGAGGGCTTTCTGCAGAGGCGGAACCCGTCGGAATATATCTGAGCCGTGCGAGCCTGCCGGCCTGCAGAGCGGGCGCATGCGCTCGACTGCGACTCCAATGGCAAGTCCAAAGCAGCAACAAGTAAACAATTGAACCCGGCTAGTGCGCGCAGGGCGCAGCTGTTACCAGCGTTTTTTCCAGATGGGGCTAGAGGGTATGCCTAGCGAGCGAGCTAATACCTGCTGGGCCATGCTGGCTGCGCCCTGACGCCAAACCGAGCCAGCCCCGGCGGACAATGCGGAATGGCGGGCGATGACCGCGGACCATCGTCTGTTGATTCCAGGGGCGACTTTTTTGGGAGGTGCCGCTGCCTTGGAGCGATTGGGGCGCGGTAGCCCGGACAGGACTTTGACCGGTTGTCCGGACGCAGAGCGTGTCGTACGGCGCCGCCAACTGTGGCCGGCCGGCCGCTTGCTGCGGCGTACGCCCGACAGCGCCCGCGCCGCCCAGCGAGTCCTGTCAGCGCACGCACACACTACGACCTGCCGACAGCCGCGGCCCGGCCGCGCATCACATGATTCTATACAATTAAATTATAACTTTTACAATCGAATTGTTACGAAACCATAAACCGAGAAAACCATTTTTTGATCGACGAACAGTCTTCCTTACTCCTCGTCGGCAGCAACCAGCGAGGCGATCTTGGCAGCGCGAGCAGCCATTCTCTCCTCCGAGGTGAGCTTGGTCTTCTTGTACTTGAGCGACGCAGCCTTGTACTCGGCCTTCTTGTCGGCAACCTTGACCGGGGCCGGGTCCTCACGGATCTTGGCGTGCGCCTCGGTGTAGATGTCCTCGACGGCGTCGGCCTCGATGTTGTCCTCGAGGTAGCCCTTGAAGACCTGACGGTACTTCTCCTCATCGTCGTCGGCCAGAGTCTCCATGTACTCGGCAACGTGGCCGCCGACAATGTACTTGTGGAGCAGCTCAGCCTCAAGCTCCTCGCCCTCAATGTCCCAGCCAGGGAAACGCTTGGCGCTGTGGGGAATGTACATTCCGCCGTCCGAGGCACCCTTCAGCACACCGAAGACACGGGCACCGGTGGTGGTACGGTGCAGACCAACGTCCAGGAAGGCCTTGAAGGGACGGGGGCCGTCCTCGACAGCCTCGGTGAGAACGAACTCACCGTCAGCCTCCTCGACACCGGCGTAGGTCTCGTCCAGACCAAGCTTGGTCAGGACACGACGGGCAACGAGCAGACCAACAGCGTAAGCAGCCGACCAGTTGGTCAGACCGTGCTTGATGCCGTAGTTAGGGAGCTCGTGGGCGTAGGCAGCAGCCAGAACAATGTCACCGGTGATGGTCGACGAAACGACCTGGGCGATGATGTCCTTGTTGGTGAAGCGGACGACCAGGCGGTACTTGGGCGAGTTGTACTTGGCCTTGTGCTGGGTGACCAGACGCTTGCGGGCGTAGTAGTCGGTCTTACCCTCGCGACGACGTCTGTAGGGCGTCTGGTAGCGCGAGAAGTACTGGGGGGTCTTGATGAGCTTCTGCGGAACGTTAGCACTCTGCTCGGCGTTGGCGGCGCGATCTCGCCTGTGAACCGACAGACGATCCAGACAGCAGACGTGCTGTGTCCGGATGCGCCTGTTATCCACTCGGTGTCGATTCTGCGGCAGCTGTACTTACGGTGAACGGCATTGTGAATTGATGAAGCTTGTCGAATGGAGCTGTACAAGACTTTTCAAGGACTATGTAAGGTAGATTTTCAACAAACTTGGTGTTGCCTGCGGGCAGGGCAAAAAAGGCAGTCACAAACTTTTGGCGTGGGTGCACCAGGGCCCCACCATCGGGAGTTAGGGCTTTGGCTTGGGCTGGTAGGTGACCAGAGATGTCACCCGACTTGCCATTTGCTGACACAAGCACCCTACGCAGATTTCCCGACGCCCGCGCTCAACGCGTCTCCCTGCCGGCCATCGGGGAACAAACATCGTCCCGCCTGCCTATCGCAGTTCTCCGGGCAACATTTCGCCGGCCCACACGTACCGGGTGCCGGCATACACAGCAACCCGCACAGTTTCGGTTTTCCTAGCCGTACTTGACCAGCGCTTTGACGTGGTACGCGCGCATTACGCCAGCCTAGTCTTTTATCGCTGAATTACTTGTAACCAGGCTATGCATGCAATTGACCCGCAATATGCTTGTAGAAACCCGGTCCGCGCCTATAATAGTGACCCGTCACGTAGCGGCGCTCGCTGGTGTAGACTGTGCTAAGGCTAATGCTCTTAAAATCACTGCCCGTATGTTTCGGCGGTTCCCCAGATTTACCGTAACCATACAATCCATAATATCCGTCGCCACTAATCGTCGGCCTTGACGCACCTGGCGCTCCTAACCGTTTCACAGCCGCAGTCCCGTAAATCACGTCCGCACTGTCGGCCGGCCGTGAACTGCGGAACGGACTGCCCACAGCGCGGACCTTCGGCGGACATATTTCGGCGCTTGATCGGCCCAACATCCGACCACGGTCCGATCGCCGTCCGTCGGACTACAGTCCTGCCAGCTCACGTGGGCTAGGCACCGCCCACGGCGGCAGCCGACGCCGACTGGCACCGACCAGTGCCATCCAGCTTCGGCTGAACCGGTCAGATTGTATCACCAAACCGGCTCTGTCCAGCACCGTCGTGAGACGCCAGGCACGTCGCTTACATCCCTCGTACACACAAGAAAATGTATTCTTCAAAATCCTATAGAAATGATACCCCAGAATCGCGAGCGGCTTGCGAGCTAGTCGGCGGACGATAGTGCATAGTAGGCAAACAGGTCGTTCGAATGCTGGTGATTCTGAACAATCGTTCTCTTCGGCATGTGTTTTGATTCGATGCAATTTCTATACCAAACTTTTATACAAGCTTTCGTCTTCTAGAGCGGGACAACCCGTCTAGGGGTTGATGATTCTCACACCAGCCTCGCCGCCCCGGAAGATGGCGTCACCCTCGGCGTATCCGCGTCCAGCGCCGAATCCGACACCGAGCCAGACGGGGAACGCGCGCCGCTTGAAGAACAGTACCGACGCCACGACGCCAAAGCCAAAGCCCAGCGTCGTCTTGACGAGGGTGTTGGAGATGACAACGTCCCACTGCCGGTTAGCGCTGTGCGGACCGCGCGCGGTCGCGGGTGCGACCGCCGCATCTGCGACTGCCTAACGTACCTTCTCGTTCAGGAGCTTCTCCGAAGGCGACTTCTTGATGGCGACCGTCGACATTTTTACCGTTCTAGCGCTGGCGTCAGCAATGTGCTCATGGGTCCTGCGCGGGCGTTCGAGGTGCCGGTCGCCGTTCTGGCCGTTGATAGGTCGATTCCGACCCCATCGTCCGACACCCACCACGCTTGCAATTCTGCAATCCAATCCGCCGGCGCGCCTGACTGCCAGATACTCACTCTCTAATTTGCTCGAAAGACGGAGGATGAATCCCGACACGTTGTGGTGGTTTGGTGGTATTGAAAAAGAGAACCGCTAAATGTGTACGGAAGAAAGAGCTGGACTAGGATTTGACGAGAGGCGGTTTGCTGACTTCGGAAGGGAGCAACCGCCTGCAAGAGCCCAGCGCGCACTTTCCGCATTGGCCGACACATATAGTTGACGCGGCACGAGCCTTGAGGTTGCAGATGGCACGGCGCTGCACGGTAGCGGCATATACGTCACGTGGCGTCTTCCTATGCCCCGCGTCTGTGGCGGATATGTGTAGCGGCTGCGCCGTTCGGGCGCCCGCCGCAAGCTGTGCGGCTTATGTACGCCTCCCGGCGCGTCCAGTCGTAGCCGCAGGTGTCATCCGGCGTCGCCGGCGGACTCCGCCGCGCCAGCGCGGCCGCCGCCGCGACCCAGGCGGGCCACGTTCGGGGGAGCGCCCCCGAAGCTAGTTTGGGCGTCGCCTTAGTCACGCACAAAGAGACCTTAATAAGCCGTTATCATACTGAGTGGGCTCCTAACCCGGCTCTTGACTCAGCGCCCAGACTACGTCCAAGTTGCCGGGCCGGAATTTACTAGCGAATTGTATATATCCACACCCACCCTCGGCGATTTCTGTCTAGAACACCACCCACAGGACGGCAAGGACGCAGGGAGTGAAGATACCCCACTGCTCGATGTCTTCCCAGGGATTTCCGTCGTTTGTCTCGCCGCGGGCGTCGCCCGCGCCGGAGCAAGGTGGCGACCAGGCCGCGGGCCCACACGGCGACCGCCGGCAGTTCGAATTCCCGCCGGTGGTGACGCCGATGCCGGTCTCGGTGACGTCGTCGCCGGTGCCAGTGACGACGCCGCCGGCGCCGGCGGCCGGCCTGCCGGACGCGCTGCCGGAAGTGGAGTGTGTGGTGCGGGCCCGGATCCCGACCACGACCGGAGCCGAGATGTTTCTGCACCTCTACACCAACAACCTGGACAATAAGGAGCACCTGGCGATTGTGTTTGGCAACCATGTGCGCAGCAAGAGCCTGGACCGCGTGCGCGAGGGGGAAACCGAGATGGACCGCATGATCCGCGGCGCCTACGTCGGCCGGCTATATCCCGGCCGGCAAACGAGCACGTCCGACTCGGCCGCGGCCGAGGAGGAACAGGAGCGCCAGCGCAAGGCGACGCTAGTGCGGATCCATTCGGAGTGCTACACAGGCGAGACGGCGTGGTCGGCGCGATGCGACTGCGGCGAGCAGCTGGACGAGGCCGCGCGGGTGATGGCCGAGGAGGGCAACGGCGTGGTCGTCTACCTGCGCCAGGAGGGCCGTGGCATCGGCCTGGGCGAGAAGCTCAAGGCGTACAACCTGCAGGACCTCGGCGCGGACACGGTCACGGCGAACCTCATGCTGCGGCACCCGGCGGACGCGCGCACGTACAGCCTGGCGACGGCGATCCTGGTCGACCTCGGCCAGAGCGAGATCCGCCTGCTGACCAACAACCCGGACAAGATCGCGGCGGTGGAGGGCAAGCACCATGAAGTGCAGGTGCTAGAGCGCGTGCCGATGGTGCCGATTGCATGGAGGGAGAACGGCGGCGGCATCCGCAGCAAGGAGGTCGAGGGCTACCTGCGGACCAAGATCGAGCGCATGGGCCACATGCTCGACCGGCCGTGAGTTTACATCTACATTGAGTTTCATAGTTTCAGGCGAACGGGTCAGATCATTTCGTCGTTTTGTATTGTAGTGCAGTTTCATTCATCTTTAGAGTCCGGCCGACCGTCTGGCTGCAGCGCCGCCGGCGGCGGCCAAGTATTGTGAAAATAAAATGGTTTTATTTCAAAAATATACAGTAAACATCGCTACCCTTATTTTTTGTTCGTCATGCCTTGTAGTGAACTTAGTGAGCTCTCCGGGACTCAGCGATAACGTTGGTCAGGTCGTCGACCTTGCTCTTGGCGCGGCCGAAGGTACCGAGACGTCTCTTGGCGAGCTTGCGGGCACGCTTGTCCTTCGAGTTGCGGAGCAGCTCGATGATGCGACGCTCGTAGGGGGCGAGACTGCGACGTTAGATCGGTTCGTGGCCGGATCGACGGCCGGCCGGCCGCCGGACGGCAGATACATACCCGCCAACCTCACGGATGATGTCGCGGACGAAGGTGGTGCGCTTGCTCGAGGCGCCCTTGCGGGTCGAGATGCGAGCCTTCTTCTCGAGGGGGGTGACCTGGTGACCCTTGTTGAGGCCAACGATAAGACCTGGGCCGAGTCAGTAACCGTCGGAGCGTCGGGCGCCGTGTTCACGTACCAGTCTTCGCAGCCATTGTTGATGTAAATGTTGATGTGAAGTGAATGTGGAACGAGAATTTGAGGAGGAGTACTTTTACAATTATCGGCGGCGTGGTGCTGAAAATTTTCTGTGACTGCTTTTCGAACCCTACAGCCCTATTGGTCACGTGACACCCGCGCCGCCCGCCGCGCCCACGCCGCCGGTGCGTGGCCACAGCACGCCGCTCGCTGCCGGGACAGTGCCGTCCCGCGCCAGAGGCCGCTCGGACGCCGGCAGGCGAGAGTCGTGCCTGCAGCGCACATCGTACGGGCAAAAATCGCCCAGCCTGCCCACAGGGCAAGCCGCCGGCAGCGCTGGCAACGGCCGCCGCGCCAAAAAACAATGCCCCCTATCGGAGTCGAACCGATGATCGCTGCATAATCTCACAATTGCTTACGAGTGCAGCGCCTTACCAACTTGGCCAAAGAGGCAATTGTTATTTACACTTTCAATATGTCCGTCCAATGGCGCCGGCGAGCGCTAGCGCCGCGCCGCGTGCGGCTGATGACGTTGCGCGCCCGCGTCTGCTGCGCCGCCGCGGCGCAGCGGGCCCACTGCCGCACGTGACATTTTGCATCTGCATGGCCGACGAAGCGCCCCGGCACGCAGGGGCAGGTGGGCCGTGGCGCCGATAGCAGCGGTCTCGACCGGCCGCCGGCTCGAGCGCAGCCCGCAGGTCGGCGCAACGGCGGCCCGCGGCGCCCGCCGCGAGTGCCAGCCGGCGGCCGGGCTCGGCGCCCCAGAAACGCCTAGCCAGCGAGGTTCTATGCTGGTTTGAGGGCGACGTGCGTAGCGCAGTTTGTAAACTCACCCACCACCCAATGTGGGCAAACCTTAGGCAACACGCCAAACAGCCCAAGGAGCAGCCTGCCATCGCGATTTTGTAATCCTTGCACAAGCAGCAAGGCCGGCAGTCGTTCAAGAGACAATCATCCGCATCGCAGCGGCGGATTGGCGACGGATTGATCGGCGATCGAGACGGATTGCCGCCATCGATAAGCTAGCTAAGCGAAGGCGTCCGGACGCAAGCTACGGCGGCAGACACAAGGCATCATGGATGACTACGGGTAGGGCGGGCGCGGGCGGGCGCGGGCGGGCGCGACGGGGCGTGACCCGTCGCGCGACGGCACGGCGCGGCGCGCGGCGACAACGGGGGCTGACCGCAGACTGGGCCGCGGGCTGCTGCGATCCAAGGCCCTGCAGAAGCTGGCGGCGGCCGGCGGCGGCCCGCCGGCCGAGGGCATGGCATCGGACCTGAGCCGGATCTCGGAGGCGCTGGGGAGCGGCGGGCACGTGTACGGCGCGCCGGCGGGCGCAGAGCCGGCGGCCAACGGGCACAGCAACGGCGCCAGCAAGTTGCACACGGTGCCGATCGTAAGTGCGGGCGCGGGCGTGCTGACGGCAGCCGACGCGGGAGCTGGAGGTGCTGCTGACGCTGTGCGCGGCGGTGGGCGAGCTGTCGAGCAAGGAGCAGGCGGTGCGGCTGCTGGACCAGATGGGCCAGTACCTGGCCGAGATCCCGCAGCAGCGGTTCGCGGCGTCGCCGTACATCCGTGAGCTCCAGCCGTCGCCGTGGGAGCACGTCACGGGCCAGCTGGTGCTGGCGGTGCTGGACGTGGGCGCGCGGTTCGAGTCGCTGCGGCCGGCGGTGGCCGAGCACGTCAAGACGTACCTGCAGCGGCTGCACGGCGTCTGGAAGGGCGCGTTCGCCGGCGCGTTCGCGCCGGCCGTGGCCTTCCCGGTGATCTTCTCGTTCCAGGGCTTCCTGCGGGCGCTGGCGGAGCGGCCCAAGTACCACAAGGACTTCAAGGAGCAGGAGTCGCTCATCTACCTGATCTACGACTTCTTCCACGACGACGTGCTGACCCGGCTGGACACCACGCTGGCCGAGTACGACGCGGACGAGGCCGAGGACGAGTGGGCCGTGTACTGCCAGCGCTACGCGGCGCTGGAGCGCGACCTGGGCTCGGTCCAGCTCCGGTTCTTCTTCGTCGAGTACCTGCGCCACGTCGTCGGCCACGCGACGCTGGCCGCGGACGCCACGGCGGACGTGCGCGGCGACCAGACGTACCTGGACGTCGTCATGCAGAGCGCGCGGCCGGTGATCGACGACGCGCAGACGAGCCTGCTCAAGGTGTGCTGCGAGTACGCCACGCTCGAGATCAAGTTCTTCCAGTACTCGGCCGAGACGGTCGCGCTGGCCAGCGAGGGCTGGCGGGCGATCCTGTTCGCGCTCAAGGCCGCGCTCCAGGAGATCCTGTGCTTCGGCGTGCTCTACGACATCATCGACAAGGACGACCTGATGAAGTCGATCGAGGCCAGCTTCATCTCGGACGACGAGATCCTGGACGAGGTGCTCGTGCAGCGGATCCTCAAGATCATGGCGCTCATGTCCAAGCTCAGCTCGGACGTGGGCTCGTCGCTCGTGCGGATCTTCCCGATCCTGATCGTCAAGTACGGCGCCAGCAAGGCCACGATCGAGACCGGCACGTCCAGCGTGGCGTACGCGCTGCAGCTGCTGTCGCAGGACGCCGTGATCTCGGCGCTGTACACGCTGGTGAACGTGCTCGTGAGCCCGGCCCACCGCAGCTCGTCCAACCTGGCGGCGCTGGCCAACGGCCGCGAGCGCGAGCCCGCGAACGGCAGCCGGCGCAGCCTGGACCGCACGTCCAGCGTGGGCTCCAACATCTCGCTGCTGTCGGCGAACGAGGAGGAGCGCAACTACATCTTCGAGAACGCGATCCACGCGCTGGCGATGCTGATCGAGAAGTACGACGACCAGAAGGTAAGGCGGGGCAGGGCACGCTGACGCAGATCACGGCGCTCACGATCTCGATCCTGGTCCAGAAGATGCGCACGGTCAACCACTTCATCGACGAGGTGATCGTGGTGGCGCTGTCGCGGCTGGCGCTGTGCGCGGCGGAGCGCGACTTCACGATGGTCGTCAAGCTGTACTCGCGGCTGGCGGTCGACGCCGTGGCCAAGAACGACGACGAGATGTGCGAGGCCGTGTCCGAGGCGCGCACGCGCATCGCCGCCGCGCTGACGGCGGACCACCCGTTCTACGAGCTGTACCTGCGGGACCTGCTCGAGGACATCGTGTCCAAGGGCGACGTGCACGAGCTCGACCACCACCGGCCGCACACGGAGATCACGGCCACGGCGTGCGAGATCGCGCTGCTGCTGACGCCGCTGGCCAGGCTGCTGCCCGGGACCAAGCTGCCGCCGTACACGACCAAGAACGTGGCGATCCTCAACGGGTTCCGCAACGTCTGGTTCAACGCCGTCGTCCACGGCTTCTCCAAGGACTCGGAGTGGGTGCACCGGTACCGCGCCCAGCTCGAGGTGATCGCGTGGAACACGCCGCCGCTGATCTCGGAGGCGTCGGCCAACAAGTTCGAGAGCGACATGGAGCTCAACACGGTCCTCCGCCGCGGGTCGTCGCACCACAACATCCAGGACCAGCGCCAGCAGATCGCGTCCGCGTTCACGTCCAGCAACATGGAGGTCCGCCAGCTGTCGCACCCCAAGCTGACGTTCCTGTCCACGGCGCTGCTGCTCGAGTCGCTGCGCGCGAGCGTCGGCAACTGCTCGAGCATCCTGCTCTACTTCGGCGACCCGTCGCTCAAGTCCGGCGAGACGTACAAGTTCATGGTCGGCATCGCCAACGAGATCGTGCGCATCTACCTGGCGCACGTGCAGAAGCGCACCGACGGCGGCAACAAGGCCAACATCGCCGGCCAGCTGCGCCAGCTGCTCATCTTCTGCTGCCACCGCATCGGCAGCGTGTCCAACATCGCCATCTCGTGCACGCACCGGCTGGTCGAGGAGATCCCGTCGGCGCTGTGCTCGCGCGAGAGCCTGTTCACGCTGCTGGAGCTGCTGACGCTGCTGTGGAACAGCTGCCTGGACGAGGACCTGGACCAGTACGCGCCGCGGTCCATCTTCGTGTCGGCGCGCGCCAAGATCCGGCTCGAGCTGTCGGACTCGTACGCGCACCGGCGCGAGACGCTCAAGTGCCTGCACGAGAACGCCAAGACGTGGGTGCAGATGGCGATCGACAAGATCCCGCTGGACGTCAAGGGGCTGCTGCAGTCGTACCTGGCCGAGATGGACGACGTGCGCGAGTTCGACCACATCGTCCTGGGCCGCTCGTTCGCCATGGAGATGGGCGGCCGCGTGCCGTTCAGCGACTCCAAGCTGGCGTCGATCGAGAGCATGGGCGAGGTCGACACCAACACCATCTCGGACTTCCTGGCGCAGTACACGTGGCGGCAGGTCTACCGCTCGGGCGACGGCGACGGCGCGGCGGCCGCGCCGCGCGGCGAGGAGGCCAGCCTGCGCGGGCTGCTGGCCGGGCTGCTGGCGCGCGCCAAGGCGCGCAAGTTCGTGGCGCTGGCCGAGCTGCGCGACGCGCTCCTGCGCGCGGTCGCGTACCTGGTCCAGACGCCCGACGCGCCGCTGGCGCTCGTGCACTACCTCGTGGCGCTGCCGTTCGAGATGTACACCAAGCAGGCCGTCAAGATCGGCGTGCCGGTCTGGGTCTGGCTCATGAACGAGTCGCCCGCGCTCGAGTCGCGGCTGCTGGCCGAGATCGCGCTCGCGCTCGAGTGGAAGGTGCGCGAGCACCAGGGCCTGTACTCGCGCGCGCACGACCTCACGCCGGTGATGAACAACAAGATGGAGTACGCGCCGTCGAACAAGGCCGAGATCGTGCACGACGCCAACGTGGCCATGGGCTCGTTCGCGCCGGACCTGTTTCTGGTCGACATGCTGGCGTCGCACTTCCACGCGTGCCGGTTCGGCAACCGGCACACGTTTGAGATCTTCGAGCGGCTGGTGCGGGTGCTGCTGGTGCACATGGAGGTCGCCAGCCGGCACCCGCTGGCGCGCAAGGTGCGGTTCAGCATCGTGCAGTTCGCGCTGGACGTGCTCGAGTGCGCCGAGGGCCTGACGAGCCAGCGGCTGGCCAGCCTCAAGGACCTGGTGCTGTCGGCCGCGCTGACGTGGTTCGCCGGGCCGCCGGTGTACCCGTTCGGCGGCAACCGGCTGCTGCTCAAGGCCGAGTTCCGCAAGCTGCTCGAGGTGCACGAGCGCATCAAGGCCATGGCGGTGCCGGCCACGGACCGCGGCGTCGACCTGGGCAACAAGAAGAGCGTGCTGCTGCAGTTCCTCGACGACGAGGTCTTCCGGATCGCCGTGTGGCTCGACCCGCTGGACTTTGCGCCGTACCAGCAGCTCAAGACGGTGGTGCCCAAGCGCCAGAACGAGGCCAGCGCCCGCGGCGCCGTGCTGGCGTGGGCCATCGACCCCGCGCTCGCGGTGTTCTACGGCCGGCGGTTCCGGCGGCGCGAGATCGACGGCCAGCTCGTCCAGCTCGTCGCCGGCGACCCGCGCCGCGTGCTCGCCCTGGCCGAGGCCGCCGAGTACCTCCTCCAGGCGCCGGCCGCGGCCGCGCTGGCGCCCAAGCACCTGCTCTACTGGGCGCCGCTCGCGCCGATCGACGCCATCAACCTCTTCCTGCCGACCCGCGCCAAGAACCCGTTCGTGCTGCAGTACGCCATGCGCTCGCTCGAGAGCCACGACGTCGACGTCACGTTCTTCTACGTGCCGCAGATCGTCCAGCTGCTGCGGTACGACAACCTCGGCTACATCGCGCGGTTCATCCTCGAGACCGCAACGCTCAACCAGTACTTTGCGCACCAGATCATCTGGAACATCAAGTCCAACGCGTACAAGGACGAGGACTCGCTGGTGCCGGACCCCCTCAAGCCGGTGCTGGACGAGGTCATGGGCAAGATGGTCGCGTCGTTCTCCGGCGACGACCGGGCGTTCTACGCGCGCGAGTTCGCGTTCTTCAACGAGGTCACGTCCATCTCCGGCAAGCTCAAGCCGTACATCAAGAAGACCAAGGCCGAGAAGAAGATGAAGATCGACGAGGAGATGGCCAAGATCAAGGTCGACGTGGGCGTGTACCTGCCGTCGAACCCCGACGGCGTCGTCGTCGCCATCGACCGCAAGAGCGGGCGGCCGCTGCAGAGCCACGCCAAGGCGCCGTTCATGGCCACGTTCAAGATCCGGCGCGCGGTCAAGCGGCTGGTCGAGCCGGCCGGCGACGACACCGTGGTCGAGTCCAGCGAGCGCTGGATGGGCGCCATCTTCAAGGTCGGCGACGACTGCCGGCAGGACATGCTCGCGCTCCAGCTGATCGCGCTCTTCCGCAACGTGTTCAACGCGTCCGGGCTGGACCTGTACCTGTTCCCGTACCGCGTCATCGCCACCGCGCCCGGCTGCGGCATCATCGAGGTCCTGCCCAACTCGATCTCGCGCGACATGCTCGGCCGCGAGGCCGTCAACGGCCTGTACGAGTACTTCCTCTCCAAGCACGGCTCCGAGGACTCGATCCAGTTCCAGCAGGCCCGCAACGCCTTCATCCAGTCCATGGCCGCCTACTCGGTCGTGTCCTACCTGCTCCAGTTCAAGGACCGCCACAACGGCAACATCATGTACGACGACCACGGCCACATCCTCCACATCGACTTTGGCTTCTGCTTCGACATCGTCCCCGGCGGCGTCAAGTTCGAGGCCGCGCCCTTCAAGCTCACCCACGAGATGGTCCAGGTCATGGGCGGCAGCGCCGACACCCAGGCCTACCACTGGTTCGAGGAGCTCTGCATCAAGGCCTTCCTGGCCTGCCGCCGCCACGCCGACAGCATCGTCAAGTGCGTCGTGCCCATGCTCGACAGCGGCCTGCCCTGCTTCAAGGGCGAGAAGACCATCCGCAAGCTCACCGACCGCTTCGTGCTCGACAAGACCGACAAGGAGGCCGCCGTGCACATGCGCGGCCTCATCCGCAAGTCGGCCGAGTCGCTCTACACCAAGGGCTACGACGAGTTCCAGCGCATGACCAACGGCATTCCGTACTGAGCTAAATACATCACAGCGCCGCCAGCGCGAGCGCTGTGCCCTCCACTATCGCCGTGTGCTCCAGCGCGTGCACCCGCCGCTCGTAGGCCTCCAGCGGCTCGCCCGCCACCATCTCGATCGCCTTGACGACGAGCGGCGCGCCCTCGTCCACCTCGCGGATCACCCGGTGGATCATCACCCCGCCCTGCGCGATGTCCCCGGCCTGCCCGGCCGCCCACGCGCGCTCGATTGCGTTGATGCCGCTGAACGCGCCGGGGAGCGCCGGGTGCAGGTTGATGATTGGCACCTGCGCCGCGCCCACCGGCTCGAGGAACGACGGCGACAGAATCAGCATCCACCCGGCGCACACCACCAGCGCGGGCTTGGCCGCCAGCACCAGCGCGGCCAGGTCGACGTTGAACTGCTTGCGGGCCGCGCGCCGCGCGGCCTTGTCCTCGGCGGGCACGCCTGCGTAGTAGTCGCCCAGCGCGTGAACTGTCGTGGCGATTCCGGCTGCGGCCGCCCGCTCCAGCCCATACGCCGTGGCCGACGACGACACCACCCGCGTGATGCGCGCGGCCAGCGCCGGCTGCGTCTTGCCGGCGCACGCGTCGATCAGCGCCTGCAGGTTCGACCCGTTGCCGGATATCAGCACAAGGATCTCGGGGACCGCCATTTCGGTGTGTTGCTGTGCTGCGCCTCACTGAGAAGTTTTTTAGTATCACGGGATTTGTCGTTAGGCGCGCACCCTCGACCCTCACTATGGGCCCGGACAGAGAACACGCGCCCGGCGGCCGCTGGCCGGACGGCCGGGCGGACGAGCTGCTGGCTCGCGCGGTGAGTACGGACGGCGTGGCGGCGGCGGGGCGCGCGGCGGCTATATGCGGCTATATGCCATTGGCGGGGCCGGTCGCAGCCGGCGGCCGGCTGGGCGCGGACGGGCGTCGGGGCGGGCGCCGAGAGTGTCGGGCGCGCTCTGGCGGGCGCGCTCTGGCGGGCGGTGCGGGCGCGGCGGCGGTGCGGCTATATGGCGGTGCGGCTATATGGCGGCGGTGCGGCCATGGCGGCGCGCGCAGCTGATCTGCCCGAGCGCCTCACCGGGCGGCAGACGCTCGGAGTGCGACGAGCTCTGGCAGCGACTGTGTCGAGACTGGCTGCCTCTGGCCAGGAGCGCAGGAACGGCGGCGGGCGGCTCTGCGGCTATAAGGTGCGGCCCGACTGATCGCCAGGCACCACCCCAGACTGCTGGCACAGGCCTCGACACGACCGGTGCCGCTCCCGGGGCCTGCGTCTGCTCACGGCGTTGTGGGCGGCGTGGTGCTTCCGCGACTGTTGGGCTGCAATCCGGCTGCCGCTTCCCCGCATTCCTACGTGCGGCTATATGCTGCTGCTCTGGGGGCGGCTATATGCGGCTATACTGCCCGCAGGGCAGCTACCCTCGACGGAGTCGCCGCCGGAGGCTCACCACGAACGAGCCTCCGGCGGGGGGGGCCGGGGGGGGGGGGGGGGGGCGGGGGCGGGGGGGGGGGTGGGGGGGTGGGGGGGGGGGGGCCCGGGGGGGCCCCCCCCCCCGGGGGCCGCCGC